>NC_142063.1:149869131-150044131 GCF_059756535.1 Pantherophis guttatus
AGCCTGGGTCTCTACTTCAGGCCCAGCCTTGGTGCTGCCACCAAATGCTGCTGTTTAGGATGGCCTAGATGGAGGTTGGGAGGGAGATAGAGAATTGTTTCTCTTTTGTTGAGAGGTATGTGTTCAACAAACCACAGGATCAAGTTATCCATTTTCCAAATTTTTGACACACTGAGCCCAAAAGGTTTGCCATCACTGAAATAACTAGCAGCTGTTAGCAAAACAGGAAATCACGAGGAAGAAAGGTAAGATTTCCTGATCTTTTTTCCCTCATAAGAGGGAGGGAAAGACAAACTCTGTCAGGCTTTCAATATTCAGTTACAGGTAGTCCTAGACTTACAATAGTTCGTTTAGTGGCCATTTGAAGTTACAACAGCACTGAAAAAAAGTGACTTATGATCTTTTCCCCACGGTCTGAAAATTCAGACACTTGGCAATTGATTCATATTTTTTTTAAAATTTGATTTATATGCCGCCCTTCTCCGGAGACTCAGGGCGGCTTACAGTGCGTTAAGCAATAGCCTTCATACTTTTGTATATTTTTTATACAAAGTCAGCTTATTGCCCCCACAAACTGGGTCCTCAATTTACCTACCTTAGAAAGGATGGAAGGCTGAGTCAACCTTGAGCCTGGCAAGATTCGAACTTACTTTAATTGCAGACAGCTGGTGTTAAATTACAGTACTTTAGTCTGCAGAGCTATCCAAGCTCTGTTGCAGTTGCAGTGTCTTGCAGTCTGTCTCAAATTTGTGGTCTGTCTCAAATTCCCAAACTGCTAACACAATCACAAACTAGTTGGAAGAAGAGAGTTTCTCCATAGAAGGAGAAAAACTGAGAGGTCAGAAAGAAAAGAGCTAGCAGCTGAAGAAAATTGCCATGCGACATTTTTTTTTCCTATTTGAACTCAGAATCTTTTGGTTGACTGGAAAGTTAGAACAGCACTGAAAAAAGTGCTTACAACTAGCGCTCACACTCCACAGCATCTCCACAGTCATGTGATCAAAATTTAAGCTCTTGGCAACTGACATGTATTTATGGCAAATTGAAGCACCCTGGGATCGTGCGATTGCCATTTGCTACTTTTCCAGCTGGCTTCTGACAAACAAAGTCAATGGGGAAAGACAGACTTATTTAATAACCACATGATTTACATAACAACTGGAGAGATTTCCTTAACATCCAGGGCAAAAAGAAAAAAAAAGTTGTAAAATTGGGCATGACTCACTTAACAACCACCTTTATCTAGCCACAGAAATTCTGGTTCCAATTGTTATTGTAAGTCAAGGACTACTGTACAGTATCCTAAAAAGTCCAGATTGCACAAGGTGTTTCATACAGTGACATCTTCAATAAGATGAAGCAAGTAGAATTGAAACAGGCTTGCCACCTTTTGGAACTACCACTTTCATCTATGCCAAGCAGTAAATAAGTGACATCTCTGGCTGGAGTTATATGCTAAGGCCTAGATTGGAATGGAGCCTAGAACAAAATAAAGTACTGTACAAAAACAGGCCTGCCTGTTTGCCTGCCTAGATTCTTATTTTCAGATTGGGCTGATTCATCTTCAGGCTGAGATTGGGAGGTGTGTTAATTGAAGGCAATGTTAAAGAGATTACCGTATTTTTCAAACTATAAAATGCACTGGAGTATAAGATGCACCAAGATTTTGAAGAGGAAAACAAGAAAAAAAATAGTTTTTTGCCTCCACGCATCCAATTTTTGCCCTCCCAGGCCCCAGGAGCACTCTGCAGGCCTCCCAAACCCTCTGCACCTGTTTTTGGCAAAAACAGGATGCGCAGGGCGGGGTTTTGGGAGGCCAAAAATGGCTGTATTTGGTGTATAAGATGTACCAACATTTCTACCCTCTTTTGGGGGAGGCGGGAGTGCGTCTTATACTCCAAAAAGTACAATAACTCTTTCTCCATTAATCTACTTGCTGAGTGCCCTAGAGAATGCTTTCTCGATAACAAATTTCTAATCTAAAGAAGTTCATTTTTTTGTAAGTCGAGTACCACTGTACATGTTCATTTTTTGAGAGCACAGCTGTGTTCCTCCATTTCCTATGGGGATATGCACTGGGAAGTCCTTCAGAGAGAAGCCAATAATTCATTAGTTTCTCTCTAGTTTCCTTACCCTTCTTGAGCCCAGCTTGAGTCCCTGTCATTTAAACTTTCAAATATGTTTCAGTAATTGAAATATTCATTTCACTATTCCTTATAAGATTCTCAATGAAGATTTTTAAAATTTGTTTGCTAAATTTTATTTTCCCCTTGATTTTTGAAAGAAACCTTACGTAGCTTAAATATTAAATATCTCAGAATATGCAAAACTGCTAATAGCACTGTTGATTTGTTACAAACCTATTTTGTGATGAGATAGCAAAGGCTTGTGTGGCTCAGATAATTCAAAAATATAAAATGCAGTTAAATCTACATGCCTGTTTCTAGTTTCTTTTATTCAAAAAATTCAGCTGTGTTTTTCTATTCTCTGAAATTGAAAATTGGTAGGGTGGCCAGGTCTGCTTCCAAAAAATAGCGGACAAGCGGGGGGGGGGGGGGGTTAAGTAGTAAAAAAAATTTAAAAAAATTACAATTAAATTATATATTTTCTTACAAACATTTTAACACGTATTAAAATAATCACTTCAAAACTTTACTTAAAATTCACAACATCAAATATATTATAATAATATGTAAAATATTAAATTACATTTTAATTTCATCATAAAGCTTTTGAATAAAAAAAATGTCCACTATTTTGTGCAAAAAAAATAGTGAACATAATGTGAAAAAAGCGGACTGTCCGCTCAAATAGTGGACACCTGGCAACTGTAATTTGGCCTCAGCTTTGTTGTAGGGAAAGCATTTGCATATATGTATATATTTATATGTATGTATACATATGCTCACATGCCATTCTGAAAGTGGGACGCATGAAGTAATAAAGCATATTTTATAACTGTAACAGAAAGGGTATTTATTTATGAAAATTCGTGAGAAGCTCCTAGCTGACCACATACCACCAAGAAGAAAGTCAGAAGAGAAGTATTTGTAGAGGGGAATAGAGATGGTCTTGAAGAAAATATGTGGGAAAACACAAACAGCCCAGGAAAACAGGAAAGCATAAGAAAGAAAGTCAAGTTTGCCCTGCCTTGACTCTGTTTTGTATAAGGGAGAGAGAAAGGAAAACTCTTGGGCTTTCATGTTATTATAATCTATTTCAGTAAAGTAGATTTCCTTTATTTGTTGTGATATGTATTTTCTGACCTGGCTTGCCATGAAGGGGTAGTAATGTTCCATGGGTGTGTATGCGTGGAAAGAAAGACAGAAAGAAATCATCTAGGATTCAGATTCCCATAAAATAAAGAGCAGGTAGATGACAGATGAAGAGGGATCACGGAGTAAATCCCTAACTATGTAAAGCTGAGTATACTGGAGTCAGTGCCATTGAAGTCACATTTCCACAACCAGGCTGTTGCTTTATCTGGCCTTCATAGATATATTTATAAATTGGACAAGTTATTTCCAATCTAGCAGGAGACAACATCCTGCCACTATTTCCATGTACAATGATAAATTATCCTGGCCAAAAGTGATGCATTTTCTCCCCTTGTATGAAATTGGAGATTATTAAATGTACCTGCTCACTCATAATATTAACCTGGTTTAGCATGTTTTTAATATGTGATGGTAAAAAGTGTTGTTTATATATTTACTTTTACCTGGTCTGAGTTGTAAAAAAAATATTTTAATTACTGTAAGCAAATTCTTAAAGGCCTGGAATAATTTTTGTCCATATAATAGTGCCTTTTTTAAAAAGCTGCCAGAAAAGCCTAATAAATTAGTCTTACAATTAGATGGCCTAAGTTTTAGGCAATAATGAAATGGAAGTGTGTTTAAGAAATCTTTTTATTTAGGTCTCCTGGGAATTACCCTGTTTCAAAAGCTTTTAGCTACACAGCTATAATTATTTGCAACCCGCCCTACCACAAGCCAGCAAATTTAATCTGTCATAAAACAGCAAATAATTTGTTAGTCATTTCAGTTTTTAATAAATGGAAGGTCCTTGTTAAATTTTCTTTCCCAACAAACTAATTCAGCCATATAATCCTTAAAACTATAAATAAATGGATTTATTCAGCATTAACTTAGTGATATAGCTAATATTGATGAGTGGAAAATATAATGTATTGAAAAAATACAAAAGCTATGTAATGCTGTAATCACAGCTTTCTTTAAAGAAACATAGAAGTGTATAGAGTATAATTTTATATAATTTAAAAAAATATTTTTCTTCTGACGGTCATGACCAATGTTGCTAAAATTAAAAGGTACAGCTTTTAATATAATATTATATGTACCTTTGTACGTGCACATATATATTTAATTATAGATCTATAGTACTGTAACACTTGTCATTAAAACATTATTTTAACAAATAAGAAATATCAAGGAAAATACTTAATGCCGCTTAAGAGAATGATTTAAAATAAAACAAAAGTAAAATACATGGATGATAAAATAGCACAAAGATGGATAGAATACCTGAACAAGTGAACACTTGCAGAGTTTTATATAAACTAACTAGATTTTTTATTCCTTCCTAGCATTTTTCCTGCAAACACAGGGTCCACTCCTTTTACATCAATTGAGTGATAATCCATTGGTTGTGACAGAAATTGACTGACCAAATTGTCGCCTGAGTCTGATTTCTGAGCTGAGAGAAAGTGACTGGCCCAAAGTCACTCAGTTGGCTTTCATGCCTGAGGCAGAACTAAAACTTTACAGTTTCCTGGTTTCTAGCCTGGTACCTTACAACCACTATGCAAATCTGGTCCCCATATACACTGACTATCTAAAATGTTTATTGTTATCGTAAACTGAGCTTCATCTTATTGTATGGATCAGGGGTAGGTTCTAAATTTTTTTACTACCGGTTCTGTGGGCGTGGCTTATTTTGGGGGGTGTGGCTTGATGGTCATGTGACAATTCTTTAGGATTTAGCAGAGGTACTGGTCTACCAGGCTCTTAACTGCTTGCAGAGCTGTACCGATCTACCCATTTATTTCTGCAGGCACTGGTCTAGTCATGTATTTTTGCAGGCACTAGTCTACCCATTTATTTTTGCAGGCATCGGTCTACTCATTTGTTTTTGGAGGCACTGGTCTACCACCAAACTGCCTTTTACCATTGATCAGCTGTAGGGCGGCCCTTTGAAGCCCTGCGGCAAGAATTTAAACAGTTTTTCCTTATAGCCCATCAGCTGGGACTCAGGAGGCAGCAATAGATTGGGGGTGGGGCTAAATAAAAGATAAGAATAATGAGGGGGGGCGGGGACGGGGGGCAGAACCAGTTTGATGACATCATATCATCACCGCTACCGGCTCGGTGGAACCGGGCGGAACCTGGAGGAACCCACCACTGGTATGGATTGCAAATTAATTCTTTATACTACCACAAGGGTTTATTAAGAACTCTGAAATTTCTTTTGCTTCATTGCCATGACTGCATATAGTCAGAAGATGCTTCTACAACTAAAGATTAGAAATTGTTGGAAGATGGGAGTCATTCTTTAAATTTTGAAACTGGAACTGAGTGGGCAACATTTGAGTTTTTAAAAAAGCATCAAGTAAAAGAGTAAAAATATAAAAATACAGACAAATGATATCCATTTACTTTGTTCAGCTTAGCCAGCATTTCATCAGATGCTACCCACAAATTTGGTACAGATGGCTTTGTAGGTTTCTGTGAAGCCTGAGAGAAACACTCTGAAGTTCCATCAAGGCTTTCAACAAAGTCTGCTTTCAGCAAGCTTTTGAAAAGTAAAATAGCATGTTATCAACAACCACCATATGGATTGAATCGGCCATTCTTCTGACTGTTACCAATTTTCTGTGTGATGATGCACAGGTAGAAAAGCTATTTTCCCCAAAGTGAAGTAGGATGTGAAGTGGGCTGTCTTACCTTAATGTCTTATTTAGAGCAGGGGTATCGGTCCTTAGATCTGGTCCACAGGGCCATTTTGGAAGTAGCAAAGGACCTGTCTGTGGTGCCTCTGCCAGCGAAAATGGAGCTCGGGATTGTTTCTCTTTAATAATATCTTTTAATTCCATTATTGAAAGCATCTTAGACTTGAACATCAAACATTTCCTTTAAATTAGACATCTGATGCCCCCAATCTTCAAAGTCTACTTATCAGTTCAAAGTATAAACATAAAAAAAATCTTTCCCCGTGAGAGAGTATCCTTTTAATTAAGTCTTTCTTTAATTCAAATTAATCTGAATCCTTAATCCAGTTTAAAACTTCCCGAAATCAATATTATAATGATCTTTTGCTACATATTGCAAAGAAAAAAAAACCCTTACAAATTTTAAACACATAACTTTATTTCTTTCTGAATGGATTGAAGATGAACTCACCCAGTGAATACGACACTTGTATTTCTGAAGGTTTTTCAATCTTTAACAAACAATAAAAAAAAATTTTATTAAAAAAAAACAAATAAAAAACACAAAGCAAACAAGACATTTAAAAAGTACATTAAAAATTAATACATATACACATATTATTCCTCCCCCGGTTGAATAATGACTAATATATTACAACAATATTATTTTCTTACTCCTTGCCCAACAAGCCCCCAAATTTTTAAACTGCTACATTTATTTTCAGGTTATTCACCTATCATCTATACACTATATGAACGACCAAACAGTTAACAAGAAGAACAATAATAATAAAAAAATGCAAGATTAAAGCTTCAAAACCTTCTGCTGGCACATCGTTATTGTAATAAACTCATAGAAAATTTACTATAACATCTTATCTATCCAAAATTGTCCCAAAAGATAGCAGTGATTTGACCTGGATCAAATATCCATGTTTATTTCTTTATAACATCTCTTATCAATTATTTTCTGGTTAAATATGATACGTCTAATCTCCAAAGTCGATCTACCTTCCCAAAAAAGTCCACATGAAATTGTTTTGCACTTAGATGTAGTAAGTTGATTCCTCAATTTCCTTCTATCTTCTTAGGAAGAACCAATCTGTCACTTTTCCACTCAATCAGGTTTCTGCTCTTGTAGAAGAATGCAGGTTTGAACTTCAGGGAGAGATATGGAATCAATTTAGTTGTAATTTTAAATTCTAAGTCTATAGAGTTCATATTTCTTTCCAGCAAATCTATGACTTTCAGATTACATTCTTCTGTGAGTCCAATTTATCTGCAATTAAATGTATCTGAATATTTTTCACACTCATTTCAACAAACTTTTTTTAAAAAAACTTTCACATAGGAATTGCATTATTACCAAATAGTCTTTTTCAGATGTCAGCCACATTTGCTTGTCTGATACATTATTGTTCTGGGTAACTTTTTGCAAATTAGTAAATAGAAAAATTCTGTAGTGAGTCTCATCCTCATCATCCTCATCATTATTTTAGACATTGTCTATCCACTACAGGATGAAGCCTTCTTCTGCATGTCCCAGATATCCCAGAACATGCCGTGTTTTCCTTACGAAAAAGCAAACGTTGTTCAGAACAACAGCATAAATCAAAGGAAAAAAAGATTTAAAAAAGAACAGATAGGGTCCAGTGGGGGGTTAAGATAAATCAGCATGCAATCAGTCACTCAACCTTTAGACATAAAAAACAAAACGGAACAAAAGCTTGAAAAAGTGAAATTAAAACCCAGGGATGCTTAAGAAAACAAAATGCCAAGAGGAAAGATCAATGATCATGACTTTCTAAAGGGAATTGGAATCTTCAAACTCCCCTTCCCATGAGGGTCCACAGCTGTCCAAATGCCATCTTGGCTGATTCCTAAGTGCTCACATTCAAATCCAGGGAGCAGCAGTACCAAAGAATCAGCTTTGGCAGCAAAATCAGCAGATTGTCAGTAAGAGAGAAAAAAACCCTTCACCATTCAGGAGCCATCTTAGGAAGCCACCAAGTATCATTTCTAGACTAATAATGATAATAATAGTAGCAATAAAAATATAAAGTAAAATAAAATAAACTGTAAATAAAAGTAGAATGACTATGGCAAAAAAAACCAAAGGTAGTACCAATAGTAACAGGAGTTTTGGATGCAATCCCAAAACATCTGCAACACCATTTGAACATCATCAGCATTGACAGTGCTGTCTATCAGTCAATGGCAAAAGGGTTACATCCTGTGATGATACTTTTAATATTATTAAATCGATAACATCTGCCTATACCAGATCCTTGTGAAGGACTTGAAAGTGGACAAAAATGCCATATTCAGTCTAAACATCTGGCTGAGAAAAACCATAGTGTATTAAACTTGCATGCTGCTGAACTCTCAATGACTCTGGGAGTCAAACAACAATGAAACAAAACCAGTACAATAAAATCAATAAAACATGAATAATAAATAATGGCAAGTATGATGAAGGAAGGGGTCGCTCTTTTCCTCACTGAAGGCCTGGGTGAAGAACCAGGTCTTCACAATTCTTCTAAACAATATTTATTTATTTATTTATTTATTAAATTTCTATACCGCCCTTCTTCCGAAGGACTCAGGGCGGTGTACAGCCAGAAATAAAACCATGACAATAGAAAAATTAAAAACAAGTTAAAACAATTAAATCAATTGGCCGAAAATTCTAATAAAACAACCCATTAAAATAGTAAAAATATTATTATTATTTAGGCCAGCCCTGCTTGTTGGAATAGTAATATTTTTAGGGCACAGCGAAAGGTACGCAGGTCGGTAATCCTACGAATCTCCGGGGGCAGCTCATTCCAGAGGGTAGGGGCCCCCACAGAGAATATTCTCCCCCGGGTCATCAGCCGGCATTGTCTAACTGACGGCAGAGTAGGTAAACACTTCAGTGACATTCTGTAATGAAATTATTTCCACTTTGTTCTAAGCTGCTTCTATTTTCTTTCCTTCCATTTGATATTCTTTCTGTTGAATATAGAACAGTCAAAGGATCACCACATTTTAAATCTGGAAAGCTGAATTGCAGCTGGAAAACAGCCTGTAGTCATATTACCTGAATGAGTATCCAAATATCAGGAAGTTGTTTTATAGGGCATGTTTTAATGCAGTTCCATCTGATTTGTGTCAGCCACCAAAGTTCAGTGGATGACTTTGGCAGAATTATCCTCATTCAGCCCATCTCACTTCACCTTGTTCTATCTCACTTCATTTCACTTCATTTCACACTTTACCTCTCCGCTTTTGTGAAGCAAAATGTTTATGCCCCTTAAATTAATGCTCCTGAAGGAAAGATGACATCTAAATGGAACAAATATTTAGCAACATGCTTTTGCCTTTGTGGTTCTGAAACTGTTAGGACAACGCTTGTTTTTGGCACATTTAATAAATGGATAATAGCAAATCAATTTCACTTCTTTCATTGGCTCAACCCAGTAAACCAATTCATGTAATGCTTCTCGTCATTTGTTTTATAAGCAGACTCACGTGGATTTCAAAACATAGCCAGGTGTTATACGCTACTCTATAAAGTCCATGAAGAGATTACAGGTAGTCCTCGATTTTCAACCACAATTCAGTCCAAAATTTCTGTTGCTAAGAAAGACAGTTTTTAAGGGAGTTTTGCCCTATTTTACAACCTTTCTTGCCACAGTTGTTAAGTGAATCACTACAGTTGTTAACTTAGTAACATGATTGTTAAGTGAATCTGGCTTTCCCATTGATATTGCTTGTCAGACATCACAAAAGATGATCCCATGACCCTGGAACATTGCAACCATTATAAATACATGCCAGTTGCCAAGCGTCCAAATTTTGACCATGTCATCATGGCAATGTTGCAACTGTCGTAAGCGCAAGAAACAGTCACAACTCTTTTTTCAGTAATTTCAGTAATGAAATTTTTCAGCTTTTTTCAGTAATGTAACTTTGAACAATCACTAAACAAATAATTGTAAGTTAAGGACCACCTATATTGAGGATTCACTGATTAGTAAAATGGCTTTATATTTTATAGATATACCACGCAAGCACTTCATTGTTCTGTGGCTTACCATGGAGAGTAATATACTGCTTGCCTTTGTGTAAAAAAAACGGACAATTTTTTAGTCATTTTTATTCTAAACACGGAACTTTCATATGCCAGGCATACTTATAAATCTCACATGGTATTATATAGGAATGATATACATTATAAATCAGTTCGTTGCTCCATAAATGATGTTGCTAAATTTTGCCAAGCATTCTATTTCCAGTCTTAATGAAAATGTATTAATTTTCACACCTAAGGCTATTTTTGTAACACAAAAACATTGTTGCAAAATGGGTTACATGGATTAACTGCAGTTTGTCAAAATAATGCTGGTCGTATAAGATGGGAAAAGCACATTAAAAGTTATTTAATAATAAAATAATAATAATACTGTGGGTTGCAAACTATACATGCAAAAGATCCAAGCTGCACTGCTGTCCTTTGAGCTGATTTCCAGACTTAAGGAAATATAGTTGTTGTTAAGAGAGTTTTGCCTCATTTTACGACCTTTCTTGCCACAGTTGTTAAATGAATCACTGCAGTTGTTAAGTTAGTAGCAATAGCAATAGCACTTAGACTTATATACTACTTCACAGTGTTTTACAGCCCTCTCTAAGCGGTTTACAGAGTCAGCATATTGCCCCCCAACAATCTGGGTCCTCATTTTACTCACCTCGGAAGGATGGAAGGCTGAGTCAACCTTGAGCCTGGTGAGATTCGAACTGCCAAATTGCAGGCAGTTGGCAGTCAGCAGAAGTAGCCTGCAGTACTGCACTCTAACCACTGCACCACCGTGGTGCAGTTGTTAAGTGAATCTGGCTTCCCCATTGACTTTGCTTATCAGAAGGTCACAAAAGGTAATCACATGACCCTGGAACACTGCAACCATCATAAGCCAGTGGCCAAGTGTCTCAATTTTGATCGTGTGACCATGGGGATGCTGCAATGGTCGTACGTGTGGGGAAATAGTCATAAGTCAGTCTTTTTTACTGCTGTTGTAACTTTGAACAGTCACTAAATGAACTGCTATAAATTGAGGACTACCTGTACAATTTAGTAGTAGCAAATATAATTGATTATTACTCCTTAATGATATTATATTTCTTACAATTATAAATGATCCCTAAATAATCTTGCTACTAAGAGTTTTTCAGAATAAATGTTTATGAATGCCTTCTCCATTCCCAATTAAGTAGAACTCGGATATGTATTTTTTCTTTTAAGGGTAATTCCAAGCTAAGTGAAATTCCCTTGAATCATACTGTTTAGAGCAGGACTGTCAAACTCCCCGCCCGCGGGCCAGATGGGTCACGCGTTGGCCATGCCTACGCCTGGTTTAGCGAAGGGGAAAAAAGTCCTGATGCATCATGTGACGACGCCATAATGATGCGAGTTTGACACCCCGGGTTTAGAGAGTGCTAAAGCTTAAAATAAACTTCAAAGAGATATCATTGCTTAGAATTAGAATGTCAAAAATAGCTAAGACACAATACTATGTTCTTTTCCCCACATTAATGAATCAGAACTATCATCATCTTCTGGGTCTAATCCCATGAATACAGGTTTGTATCCCAATCTATAAAAATATAGTAAATATTAAATATAGTAAATATTTCAACTATATCAACATTTATCATTACTATAAGTATGAATATTAAAGAGGAGGATTTTAATTTAAAAATTAATTTTAAAAAGTAGTTCATAATTGTTCAGTGAACCTGAGGCCTCAAGTAATGAATGAAACATAATGAAGAAAAACTACTTGAA
Source organism: Pantherophis guttatus (assembly GCF_059756535.1). Taxonomy (NCBI): domain Eukaryota; kingdom Metazoa; phylum Chordata; class Lepidosauria; order Squamata; family Colubridae; genus Pantherophis; species Pantherophis guttatus. Next base: position 149,880,903 of record NC_142063.1, read on the forward strand.
GAATCAAGAATCAAGAACTTGTTGAGATGTGCAGTTGTACAAATCAAATCAAATCAAATCAAATTAATCAATCAATCAATAACCCCCAGTTTGGTCTAGTACAGGCCTGTCAAACTGGCGACCCATGGGCCGAATGTGTCACACACAGGCCACACCCGCCCCAGCTCCGCAAAGGCAAAAAACATCATGATACGTCACGATACATCACGTGACACAATCAAGTTTGACACCCATTGTCTAGTAGTTAAAGCACCAGACTAGAAAACAGGAGACTAATAGTTCAAATCCTGCTTTGGCCTTGAAAAATCAACTTGGGTGACTTAGGGCTAATAACTATCTCTCTCAACCCAACACACATCATAGGGTTATTGTTCTGAGGAAAATAGGAGGAGCCAGATGTGTTTGTTGCCTTGAGTTTTTTGTAAAAATAATGAAAGTGGGATATAAACAAAGAAACAAACCAGTAATTCATCTCCTTAATTTAAGTAATATTCATGACAGGTTGCATAATAGTACATAGTGTAACTTAATTTCCCTTTTCTATGTGCTAGTCCTTCAAATACTGAATACCTTTCTAAAGTGGCATAAAATATTTCAGCAATTTATCCTTTGGTTCAAGGTTTTTAAAAAAAATGTTTTAGGGCAAATTGTGAAAAGTGCAAACTGTGAAAATATTGATCCAAAGTCAGAGTCATGGATAGGAGAAATGTCAAAAGGCTTTTGAGGAAGTGATGAAAGGGCCTTACATATCTGGGCCATTTGATAAATAGTACTGATAAATAGCAGTGAGCCCATAGACTCACTGCCATGTAAATATATATAGGATTGCACTGAAGAATTGTCTTTGGTGAGCTTCAGTGCACAATTTCAAATTTATCATCGGATTCAATTAACAGCCATAGCACTACTTTTCCTTTCCTTTCCTTTCCTTTTTTATAAAAGAGACCTGCTTAGCAATATTGGTCTTCCCTGCTTTGTTGGTGATGATGATTGCCATCCCAAAGTTGTGCAAAAGCTTCTAATTTAAAGTTGCACCTTGCAAAGCCGCCTATGACAGATATTGCAAGTGCTTTTTTGGCAGATGAGCTGAGAAAACCCTTGCATTCCTATCATTTCAATGTGATTGATCTACAGAAGGGTAGGGGGAGCCTCAAGATAAATAATGGCATAGGAGGCTGGATGCATGAGGAAAGATTTTCTAAAATGGGGTTACATTATTGTCACCCTCTTCTCCCCCCTCCCCCTTTGAATGGTGCAATCATATAAAACGTCTGTCGTTTCCTTGTTTAAAGTTGGTGTATTTTTAGTTCTCAAAATGAGAATATGTGACTAACGATGCAGCTTCTGTCACAGGGGTGCAAAAACAAGAGAACGGGGGAAAAAAACATCCATTCCTTTTGCCGGTAGATGGCGCTATCCCTTAATTTGGAGACTTGGTTTTCATTTCATTATTTAAATACAGAGCAGTCTCTTTTCCTCCTTCCCTGCTTTTTTTTTTTTTTTTAAATTCCCCCACAAGCACCCCCTCCCTTACGGATGTTGGGGAACACAGAATGATCCTTAGAGAAAGACGCCAGGGCAGAAGGTTCCTGTAAAGGTTTCTTTTCAATTTTTCTGGGGTGGATCATTTTTTGTCCCTGAGACGGTGTAAAAATGGGAGACTTTGGAAGCTCCTATCTTGAGGAACCTGGACAGCTGCAGTAAGGAAAAAACGGCATATGCAGATCTATGGATAATGGTTCTTCGGCTGATGCTGTAATTTATCTCTCTTCTTCTCAGGTAAGATAAAGGGGTTAAGGGAATATTTCATTGCCGGATTTATGTAGTCCCTATCAGGCCCTGTTACTAATTGTCCCTGTCTCCTGCTGATGCATATGCTGGACCATTTATTTTGGATGCAACAAGGAGAAAGGCGATTACAGAGAGGTGCATTTGGGCTGGGATGTACTGAGCTTTGCTCCATACGTTCCTCCATTATAGGAGGAACTGTTTAATCTCTTGCAGGTTGTTAATTCAGTGTTACATTTTCTAGAAGGTATGGCAGAGATTCGCTGCCCTTCCATTGCTCAAATCAAAATAGGTATTGTTGCTTGAGCTGGTGCTCAGCCACAAGTGATACATTTTTCCAGGTTGCCTTATTTTGTGCGTTAACAAAAATGGTCGAGGAAATAATGAAGCAGACTGAGAAAACGGGGGTGGTGGGTTGAAGAGGATCCTTCAAATCACACCGCCACAGAAATATATTGTATCTTTAGCATTTTTAGGTGACAATAAGAGTCTTCTGTAGTATTATTCACCCTGTTGTTTATCAAGGTATAGTTCATTTACAGTATTGCAGCACAGCACATCCTCCCAGTAGAACAGCCTTTTCAGTGGAGGAGACAGTATGAAAATCACGGATTAGGTCAATTCACCCACTAGAAGGTGGCAAAAAGCACAGCAAGATTAACTTCCTTTTTTTCCTTTTCTAAAAAAGATACCATTGCATGTTCGATCAGATATTCCAACGTATTCCTTGCCTTTGCTTTCGACTCCCACATGCCCCCCCCCCCCGCATTATGTGTCTCGTTCATATGATTCAGACTATGAGAAACAACAGGGTTTCCCAGCAGGCAGCAAACCAGTGCAGCTCCTGATCATAACTCTGCTCTAACCCCCCCCACCCCAATTTTCCCCTCTTGAAAAAAATAATAAATGGGATTGCGATTATTGGGAGAGCTGATTTCCTAAATCAATGATTCACAAGCATTGTCTCTCTCTGGGTGAGAAACCTTCTCTGGTCTCCTTGAGGATAAGCAAGAAGATCAATATTGCGGCTGTCAAGGCAACGTAGATTGTCATGTTGATTGCAGCAGAAGGTTTGGCCTCTGCTTCCCAGTTCCTCTGGCACAGAGCAGATCGAACAGAACTCCTGTTGGCTTCTGAGAAGCTGGCTTTGCTGGTTGAGATGCTTGGATTCTTTCCACAACTGAGCTCTGAATCAGTGGACGTGTCATGCCTAGAAGAGGGGGGAAAAACGTTCACGGGAAAGGAGCCGCCCTTTTTTTTAGACAGGAAGTAGGGAGGAGACACCTTTGCTGTTCCTGGCTACTGGGCCATGGATGAGCTTTGCATGTGAGAAGGGTTGAATATGAAGATGTGGATGATGCATTTCCTCTCCCTCTCCCCAGCCTTGGCCTTTTGTGCTTTCTACAAGGCATTCATTATTAAGGAGAAATATACATCTCTCGCACAAAGGCTTCCATTTCCAGTCCACACAGCCATTTGTCTTACTAAAATCAGCTTCTCGAGAGCACTCGGAATGGAGATTTTGAAATTAAATGGGCACTGAAGGTGTACTTTCTATGATTTAAGAGGGCAAAGGAAGAAAACCCGAGAAGGCATATTTGAGGAGCAATATTTTGATGGAAGAAGAACCTCTGACAATCATTTTAGAGAAATAGACATGATTAGCTAAGTGACAGGTAGCCATCTTATGGTCTGTTGCAATTGAAGGTTGCATGCTCCCTTAGAGATAAACAGATGAATTGGAGCATCTGAATGAATTTTGTGGAGTAATGCTCACTTCTAGTTGTAGGACAAACACCTGTGACTTGATTTCTGTGGTTGTTTGGAATGGAGAGCTTACCTTTATGGTTTTTGTGGGTTTTTTTTGGCAATGACAATATTTCTAAGCTTTCTGTTCTCATTCTCATAACTTCGCTAACTGGGTTGAGGAAAGTGTCATGCACTCAGAACTAAGAGAAACAATGCAGAAAGGATTTGAATCTAGAGCTTTCTGCCTCTTCCCCTTTCTGAACAGGCCCTAGAAAAATCACCATGAAAACAGGGGGAACTTTGTGCCCCTTTTAGTTTTCAGTGCAAACCCAACCCTTCAGTGAAAAAAAGTTCCAATGGTGGAAAAAACGGGGAGTAATATCCTTCCAGCAGATGAGGAAATGGCTGTTCCCCTCTTCACTAGGTCATCGTTGGTCATAAGCTATCTGCACGTAGAGATGGTCCATTAACCAAGAGAATGGCTATTGGGTTATTCTGTCAAATGAACCTAACTTTTGTGTACCATGCATACATTTCAGGCCTGTTGGTCCTTTCTGAGAAATATTTAATACTTTATCCCCGAGAGGCTTCAGCTTTGAGAATCTGTATCACTGTATTTAGCAAGTATCCATACCACACTCGAATTACAGGTAATCCTTGATTTATGACCATTTAACAATTTGAAGTTATGATGGCCTTGGAAAATGTGACTTACGATCCATTCTCAAAGTTATGATCCTCATATTACCGTCCCAGTCCATGATTGCAATTTGGCCACTTGGCAACCAGTTCACATTGATGATGGATGTAGTGTCTTGTGGTCACATGTTTGTGATTTGCGGTCTTCCCAGCTGGCTTCCAACAAGTACAGTCAGTTGGGGAAGCCAGATTTGCTTAACATTCATGTGACTCAATGTCTCTTACAACCATAGTAAAAATGGCTGTAAAACCAAGTGCGGTTGTGTGATGATTTGCTTAACGATCACTTAGTGACTGAATTTCCAGTCACAATAGTGGTCATAAACCAAAGACTATTTGCATAAGTAAAAGGCTATAGAGTTCAGACAGTTCACATCACTTACAGTTTAGCAAAGACTTTACGTAGTTTTCCCAGAAATAATAAGGAAGCTGTTCACTGTTTTCTTCTGGACCCTTATCTGGAAATTTGTTAGGGCTGCCCAATTTAGCCCAATTTCCTGATGATCTTCCATCCAAATACAGGTAGTCCTTGACTTATGACCACAATTGAACCCAAACTTTCTGTGAGATATTTGTTAAGTGAGTTTTGCCCCATTTTATGACCTTTCTTGCCACAGTTGTTAAGTGAATCACTGCAATTGGTAAGTTTGTAACCCGATTGTTAAGTGAATCTGGTTTCCCCTTTGACTTTGCTTGTCAGAAAGTTGCAAAAGGGGATCACATGACCCCGGGACACTGCAACTGTCATAAATATGAACCAGTTGCCCAGCATCTGAATTTTGATCACATGATCGTGGGGATGCTGCAAAGGTCGTAACTGTGAAAAATGGTCATGTCACATTTTTCAGTGCCGTTGTAACTTTGAATGGTCACTAAACAAATTATTGTAAATTGTGGACTACCTGTATTTGCTGGATTTGACCCTTGTAAGCTTTTTGATGTCAGCCAAGGTTAGCTAGATGCTACCACCTGTTGTGTCCTTGATCTTGAACTTATTTTTTTTCTTCATTCCTCACAGTACAACAATACCATAGATGCACTATTTCCTTCCTAGCCTTTCATTAAAGATAGGAGGAGAGGGAGAAACAAATATTTTACTTTGGATTTCATAAGGGATTGTGGTAAAACAGAAATCATGAGGCATTAGTACTTTTTTCTCTAGTACCTACCTAACATCTGAAACCAGTCAGATTTCTCACAAAGTTCTTTTCCCAGCTATCAACCCTTGAGAGGTCTCTCATAGATTTTCTTAACAGTCAAACATGCAAACAATCTGAAAGTCCCCACACACAGTCCAATGATATACACCAATCCTCTCAATCCTGTTTCTCATTCTCTGAAAACTTTACCAACAACTTTAATCATCAATACCGAGCATAGAATCCAATTCTTCTACTTTGTCAATCTGCTCCCAAACACCTGGATCTATTTCTAAGGTCCATCTTTGGAGCAGCCAAAGAAAGAACAGTCCCAGTGGTGACATCTGCCATCCTCCAATGGTCCTCCAGATCCTTTAAAATAGCTTCTCTGCAGACTCCTTTCTATAATTTCTTCAATTGGTATAGACTTTGTAATGTTTCCGTTCTTTTAAAAAAACTTAGTTTTTACAGTTTGTCTTTAAAGCAAGATGTTCAATAATGTGAGGCCATGACCATTTTAGAAATGGTTCTCTTTCTGAACCTCCGCTCAGCTTTTTTTTCTATATCTGATCCAACATACTTAGTTTTAAACATTAAAGCACTACCCTATAAATGTACAGTACAACCAGTAGAAATGTACAGTGTGTTATATCTTTTCTGAAGTTTGTTCCATGTTTTTCAGTAGGGTCTCCTCCTAAGTAAGCAGGTGAAGGAGTACAAAATCAGTTTATTCATTTATATTTGAAAGTGGTAATAAAGGAAGTCATGAATTAACTAATGTGATTATTATGTGATGATTAACCGTGTTATATATTTAACTAATCTTGTAAATAAGGGAGGATAAATCTCAAAAGTGAAGCATAAGCAGTAACAAATAATAGTACTAACGTGGCAGATTGCAAGAAGTTTAAGTGCATCTGATTATGGTTACCAGCTATGTTCATAGCTAGAGTTGGTGTAGCAGTTAAGGCAGTCTATGGAGATACTCAGTCATCCTGGTCATGGTTGTCCCAAAGGTGCTTTTTCAAGAGGCTGGACTTTCTGGTTTTTCTTTGAAGACATTTCTCTTCTCATCCAAGAAGCTTCTTCAGCCTTGTTTGTTTATGATAGGAGTATAGGGCAACACAGTGAGGATTGCTTTCATTTCTTGTACTTACTCAGACTACAGTAATACAGCTGTCTAATCTGGTAGGGCTAGCAAGCTACCCATATGGTTCATGCAAGGCAGGAACGAAATCAAATTTTGATCTGATAATTCCCCCCAACCTCACCCATGAAAAGTCTTGCTTGATTCAGTTATGGTTGCGCTTGCTTTTTTAAAAAAACATTTTTTTTTTGCTGCTTCTTGGCTACTTTCATATTGGAAAACACTCCAATTGGTAAAATAAGTTAATTCTGAGCTTGATTGTGATGTGCTTACAAAAGACAAAGGTTGTTTTCATACATCCAAACTCAGCTTTAGATTAGCCCAACATGGTGCTGTTCCCAGGCCAGCTTCATGCTGTGTTGTTTTCTGAAAAAACATGTAACAAACGGAAGCATTTGACAGCATTGTGGCAAATGGATGACACTTACTGCGTCCAAGTTCTGTTTTCCTCACTCATAACACTTTATTTACTGGCTTTCTGAATGATTGCTTCATGTATACTTTGACAGTGCTGTTTGATAGAATTAAAATATCAATAATATTAATTATTACTTTAGACTATTTCCCAAACTGTTCTTTCACACATTATGCATGTTTTACCCTAGATATTAAACCTACTTTTTTCAAAAGCTTAGTCCCCCAAATATTTCCCTGCAGCCATAATTGTCTTAAATTTGATAGCTTGGAAGTACGTCCTAGTAATTTTAAAAATATGTGTTCAAAATACATCTTTTAATTCCAAAATAAATTAAATATTTATTTAGAACAGCTCTGGGCAAGGCTAAGCCCAAGAAACTGTTCTGAACACCGGGACTTCAGTCATGGTGTCTAATAAATAGCTAAACAGGATTAATTATGCACAAAGCACATAACCCTCTTTGGGCTATTACCACAATTAGCCTCTGCACAATTGTGATTGGGGATGGTGCCCTGAATCTTCTAGCTGTTTCATCTCTACAAAATTAAGGCTGGCACTAAAGATCATATAGGTACAATATTTATATTCACTTGGAAATCAACAAATTCATCCCTATTTAGCCAGTCTCAAAAGTGACATACATACAGGTGAAACTCGAAAAATTAGAATATCGTGCAAAAGTTCATTTATTTCAGTAATGCAACTTAAAAGGTGAAACTAATATATGAGATAGACTCATTACATTCAAAGCAAGATAGTTCAAGCCTTGATTTGTCATAATTTTGATGATTATGGCTTACAGCTCATGAAAACCCCAAATTCACAATCTCAGAAAATTAGAATATTGTGAAAAGGTTCCATATTCTAGGCTCAAAGTCTCCCACTCTAATCAGCTAATTAAGCCATAACACCTGCAAAGGGTTCTGAGCCTTTAAATGGTCTCTCAGTCTGGTTCAGTAGGAATCACAATCATGGGAAAGACTGCTGACCTGACAGTTGTGCAGAAAACCATCATTAACATCCTCCATAAGGAGGGAAAGCCTCAAAAGGTAATTGCAAAAGAAGTTGGATGTTCCCAAAGTGCTGTATCAAAGCACATTAATAGAAAGTTATGTGGAAGGGAAAAGTGTGGAAGAAAAAGGTGCACAAGCAGCAGGGATGACCGCAGCCAGAGGATTGTCAGGAAAAGGACGTTCAAAAGTGTTGGGGACGTTCACAAGGAGTGGACTGAGGCTGGAGTCAGTGCATCAAGAGCCACCACACACAGACGGATCCTGGACATGGGCTTCAAATGCCGTATTCCTCTTGTCAAGCCGCTCCTGAACAACAAACAACGTCAGAAGTGTCTTACCTGGGCTAAAGACAAAAAGAACTGGTCTGTTGCTCAAAGTCCTCTTTTCTGATGAGAACAACTTTTGCATCTCATTTGGAAACCAAGGACCCAGAGTCTGGAGGAAGAATGGAGAGGCACACACTGCAAGATGCTTGAAATCCAGTGTGATGTTTCCACAGTCTGTGTTGATTTGGGGAGCCATGTCACCTGCTGGTGTTGGTCCACTGTGCTTCATTAAGTCCAGGGTCAACGCAGCCATCTACCAGGAGATTTTAGAGCACTTCATGCTTCCTTCCGCAGACGAGCTTTATGGGGATGCTGACTTCATTTTCCAGCAGGACTTGGCACCTGCCCACACTGCCAAAAGTACCAAAACCTGGTTCAATGACCATGGGATTACTGTGCTTGATTGGCCAGCAAATTCACCTGATCTGAACCCCATAGAGAATCTATGGGGCATTGCCAAGAGAAAAATGAGAGACATGAGACCAAACAATGCAGAAGAGCTGAAAGCCGCTATTGAAGCATCCTGGTCTTCCATAACACTTCAGCAGTGCCACAGACTGATAGCATCCATGCCACGCCGCATTGAGGCAGTAATTGATGCAAAAGGGGCCCAAACCAAGTACTGAGTACATATGCATGCTTATATTTTTCAGAGGTCCGATATTGTTCTATATACAATCCTTGTTTTATTGATTTCATGTAATATTCTAATTTTCTGAGATTATGAATTTGGGGTTTTCATGAGCTGTAAGCCATAATCATCAAAATTATGACAAATCAAGGCTTGAACTATCTCACTTTGCATGTAATGAGTCTATCTCATATATTAGTTTCACCTTTTAAGTTGCATTACTGAAATAAATGAACATTTGCATGATATTCTAATTTTTCGAGTTTCACCTGTATGATTGATAAAAGTGCTTTACTGTAATATTAACCATTACATTCTACACAGTTTTTATATAAATAACTTATTTTATTATTGTTATTGTTTTTAATCATGGGGCCAAATTTATATATATCTTTTTAATTGTATTTTAATATTTGTAGTTTATGCTTTTACTTGGCATGAGTCCTCAGGGAGAAGGGCGGTATACAAATTTAAAAATAAATAAATAAATAAATAAATAAATAAATAAATAAATAAATAAACAATTTATGTATATTAAGGTTTAGATTGTTCTCAGCCCACTTTCCTAATGCTCAGTTTCCTAATCCTCAGCTCTCCCCTTATCATTCTCCTCTTCCTGTGTTATTACTCAAGCTGTCTCCCCCCACTCACTATGTTCCAATGCAAACTTGTTATTTTTTTCTTAACTCTTTAAGAGTTTGGGGACTCTGCAATGTAGAGCTGCAGCTGTGCATCTTTACATCTGGGCCTATAGGAAAGGAATGGAAAAGATGAGGAGAAGGATTGGTCACCCTAATTAAGGGTATGTTTTTTTCTTGTATTTGTAGATCTGTTAACATCCCAGAGCATATTTGTGGGCATGTATTCACAAACACACAAATCTGGTTGGACTTTGTCCTTAATAAGGACAGGCCATTTAATAGATAATGATCAATCAAGTAGCTTATTCAGCATTTATTATAATGACAGATTCTTTAATGTCCCTTCAAAATATGCAAATGTTCCTGTGAGCCAGTGAAGGTTTCCACCCACAGAAATTGTAGGTGATCATGCTAAATCTTTCTTCCCCCTAAACACTCTTTTATTTATTTATTTTAAACATGATTTTATCATGCTTTTTAGGTAAAAATGGCTTCCCACAGGAATGCTCGGTTATCATAATTTGCTATACCATTTGTAAATGCTGTGTTTAAATTTTAAAAAAAAACTGAACCCCGACAAGAAGCAGAATCAATTCAGGCTTACAAACTAACAGGCATGCTCTAGAGGGAAAGGAAGCAGAAGGGAATGGGAGATGAGGGAGATAAATTTAACACTGCTGGAATAGAGCAAAGTTTATATCTGGATGGCTGGCCGGATTGAACTTTCCTTGCTGCTGAACTGCTGATTAGCATGATGCTTCCCTGCTTAGTCATTCATACAAAACGAAATGGATAACCTAAACAGAGGGCTTTTGCTGAAAGGTATTGTTTTCCTTTTTCCAAAGCTTCATCTGCTGATCTCATCCGCTGTGCTGGGATAGAAGGAAAGAATTAAGTTAGTGTAACAAAAGGAATCCAAAGGCATAAGGATTATTCTCCTCTGACACTAAGCCAGAAAGGTGCAGTGAGCTGAGTATTACAATACCAACCTGCCATTGGAACAGAGAACTATGAGCCTAATAGATAAATCTAATAACAGGTTGTCCTCGGTTTATGACCACAATTGAGCCCAAAATTTCAGTTGCTAAGTGAGACATTTGTTCAGTGAGTTTTGCCCCATTTTACGACCTTTCTTGCCACAGTTGTTAAGTGAATCACTCCAGTTGTCAAGTTAGTAACACGGTTGTTAAATGAATCGGGGTTCCCCATTGACTTTGCTTGTCGGAAGGTCACAAAAGGGGATCACACGACCCCCGGGACACTTCAACCATCATAAATATGAATCCGTTGCCAAGCATCTGGATTTTGATCATGTGACCATGGGGATGCTGCAACAGTCGTAAGTGTGAAAACAGTCATAAGTCCCCTTTTTTTAGTGCTGTTGTAACTTTGAACGGTCACTAAATGAACGGTTGTAAGTTGAGGACTTTGAAAATTTCTGTTTTCAAAGTTGCTCTTCCCTGTTCATAGTGAAGAGGGTTTTTTTTTTCCTAGGTTGTGATTGGATGATATAGAAGTATTCCAGCAAGCACAGTATGACTTTCTTTCAGTAGAGATAAATAAATAGCTGCATATAGTGCAGTAGTGGTGAACCTCTTACTCACCGAATGCCAAACAGGTACGCGCTTTGCGCGTGTGCATGCTGTCCACGCTAACATGCAGCTCCTTCCCCGTGTGCTGTGCGTGCAACTACACCATCTGCACATGTGCGTGGCTTTTGCACACTCCCCCGTGCACTGTGCGTGCAATCACCACCTGTGCATGTGTGCAGCTTTCATGCAGCTCCCCCCGTATGCTGCATGCACAATCGCACCATCTGCGCATGCGCACAGTTTTCACGTGTGCAATGCATGCACGTGAACGCCATCTATGCATGCATGCACTGCGTGCAAATACTCTCACACACTTACTCATGCGCATGCACAGGAGAGCTCTGAAAACTAGCTGGGTCCCCTGAATTGCATGCTTACGCACCAGAGGCCCAAACACCAGCTGGGGTGTGTGCGGATGCGCAGCTGCAGGTGAGTTGGGCGACAGCTTGCGTGCCCGGAAAGATGGCTCTATGTGCCACCTCGGGTACGCGTGCCATAGGTTCACCATCATGGATATAGTCAGTGGTGGGATTCTGCCAGTTCTAGGGGGTTCGGCCGAACCCTTTGTTAAATTGCTGGCTCACCCCGCCCCTTGCCCCGCCCCTCCGCACCACTATTTATTGCCAATAAATAGTGGTGGGCGAGGGGCGGGCGAGCCAGCAATTTAACAAACGGTTCTGTGTTTTTTTGTAATTTTATTGGCCCACGGAGCTTCAGCATAGGCTAATTAGCCCCTTGATTCTATCGGCCTCCCGACTCTCAGCTGATTTGCTCTCAGCTGTTTTGCTCAGGGCTCTGCTGCTTGCTTGCAAAGAATGCAGATTTTTTTCCCCTATCTATGCTGAAAAACGAAACTGAAAGTAAAAGCCTGCTTTACTGTTGCTGCAACGTTGGAAAATTAGGCAGGCAGATTTCTTTTCTTTTTCCTCACCAAAAAAGGTAGGTGCAAACTACCTGTAGTGGAAAGGTAGTTTTCCCTAAAGAGGTAGTTCCTCTTTAGGGAAAAAGAGGAGAGTTCAAGATTTTAAAACACAAAAGAAAAAAAGCTCTATTTAAATAGGGAATTGTAATAATTGAGATACTATTAATTGTATATTGTGTTGAAAGCAGAAATGGTTAAATTGTGGTTTGGAGGAATATATGGGGGAAATCATTTGGTTTATTATTATTGGTAAATATAATTAATTGATTTGTAAGAAATTGGATTGCATGGAAATAATTGGAATATTCATGTTCATATTGATTAATATACAAAAAAAGATAGTTGTATAACTAATTGATTTATATTAAAATGTTGAATTTATATTAAACAACTGTAATATTACATAATTAACCAATGTGAGGATGGATATAAAAATAGATGACAATGAGAAGGGGTATAATATAGAATAGAAGGGAAAAATTGAATTTGATTAAGATTAGAGATGAGGATGAAGGGTAATATTGTTTTTTTTAAAAAATAGATAAGGAATAAATATGGCAAAAAGGAAATATAGAAATTGTAAATTTAATTGAAATGACAAAACACTGTTTAAATTTGTGAACTGGCCAAATACTCTGTTCAAAGAAAATACATTGTATGTTTGTATGTGTGTTTCTAATTACTGCTATTTATTCATATTTATTCTTTTTTATTCTTTAAAGTTTAAACAATTCATTCTTTATCTTAATATCTTTATATTTGTTTGGGGTTGCCTTTCTTCCATTTCATCTTTTTTACTGTACAGCAATCTTTCTCCTCAAACCTACTACCTCTCTCTTTTCTTTCCTTCTTACTTTCTCTTCCCCCCCCTCTTCTTCTCCTCCTCTCTTCCTCCCTCTCTTACCCTCACTCTTACTCTAATTTCCCTTCCCTTCCTCCCTTCTCTTCCTTCCCTGTCTCTCCTTCTTTCTTCCATCTCTTTTCTCCTTCCTTCATCCCTCTCTATTGCTGTATCCTTTTGTGCATATGGATTACTCAGAGGGCTGAAAAAGTTATTTTTGACCGGTCCTCGCACTTTTGACCAGTCCTCGCACTTACGACTGTACTCACATTTTATGTTTTGCGCCCTATCTTGTCACTGTGGTGAAGACAAGTAGTGGTGAAATGACTGACACAGTTGTTAAGAATGCCGCAACGGGCATAAATGTGAGGAAGGTCATAAGTGCGAGGACCAGTCAAAAATGTGAGGACCAGTCAGAAATGACTTTTTTTAGCCCTCTGAATAGTCCCTATGTGCATATGGACTAGTCAGAAGGCTGAAAAAGTTATTTTTGACCGGTCCTCGCACTTTTGACCAGTCCTTGAACTTACGACTGTCCTCACATTTTACGTTTTACGCCCTATCTTGTCACCATGGTGAAGAGAAGTAGTGGTGAAATGACTGACACGGTTGTTAAGAATGCCGCAATGGGCATAAATGTGAGGATGGTCATAAGTGCGAGGACCAGTCAGAAATGACTTTTTTCAGCCCTCTGAGTAGTCCCTATGCACATAGCCACGCCCACCCGGTCACATGACCACCAAACCACGCCCACCCGGTCACATGACCACCAAGCCACACACCCCCCGACCACAGAACCAGTTGTTAAAAATATTGAATCTCACCACTGAATATAGTGCATTCTAGGACGGAAGTTGGCATTCAGGGGAAGGACATTCTTCTGTGACCCCTATCTTTCAAGGAATATTTTACAGCAGAAGGCTGCACAAGGCAAATTTAAATAAAAAGAAGGAGATATGCTGACTGTGCAATGCTCAGGCAGCAGCAACGCATTTATCTTTCATGCAATCCCAATGTTTCTAAAGTATTGAAGGAAATTGTGCTAACTCATCATGTTATCTCAGTAACGATATCTGCAAACATGCCAGAGATGAAAGGATATATATTAACTAGAGTTATGCTTGTACATTATCTACCGTAATACAGGCACTTATCCTGTACACTATAAATATAGGGAAAAAATACTGATAGTTTCCAAGAAATTGTAAAATTCATTGATTAAATAGTAATGTAGAGCAAAAAAAAGGGGGGGGTACGTTTTTACAATTAAAAGGTAAATATCAAGCTAAAGAGATGACCACATCCAAGCAGACCACTGAAAGTACTAAGACTTCAGTGATTTATATTAAGTGAAGAAAAGAAGGAGGGGGAAATGCACAATGTTGTCTTGCATTAAGACTATATATAGTTGTGGCCAAAATTGTGGAAACCTTTTGGGAAAAGTGTATTTTTGAGGTTTGATGGCTAATAACACCACTTTTTTTTTTTTTTTTTTTTTTTTTTTTTTTTTTTGGAGTTTCAAGATACTCATATTCCACTGCTGGAATGGCCTGGGAATAGCCCAGACCTTAACTCAATTTAAAATCTATGGAGCTGACTATTTTTATTTATTTTTTTATTTATAAAATTTGTATGGCGCCCTATCTCCAAGGACTCAGGGCAGCTCACACAACAATCGACCAACAACTATTATAATCAACAAATATACACAAAAAATATAAAAAAAATCATTTTTTTTTTAATTTAAAATATACTACCCCATCAGTCCAGGCTGGAGGACATAAATAGCCAGGTTTTCAATTCACGGTGGAAGGTACGAAGATCAGGGGCCAACTGGAGCCCCAAGGGAAGTTGATTCCAAAGGGTGGGGGTGCTCACAGAGAAAGCTCTACTCCTGGGGGTTGCCAGCTGACATTGTCTAGCTGACGGCACCCTGAGTAGGCCCTCTCTGTGAAAGCGCACCGGGCGATGGGAAGTTGACGCTGGTTACAGGTGGTCCAACAAATAGCCTGGGCCTAAGCCATGAAGGGCTTTATAGGTTAACACCAGCACCTTGAATCTCACCTGGAGGGCAACCGGCAACCAATGCAAGCCGCGCAGGAGAGGTGTAATATGGAAGTATCGGGACCCTCCTGCAACAACCCGCGTAGCCGCATTCTGTACCAGCTGAAGCCTCTGGGTGGTCCTCAAGGGCAGCCCTAGGTAGGGAGCATTGCAGTAGTCGATCCGGGAGGTGACTAGCGCATGAGTGACTGTGTGTAGGGCATCTCGGCCCAAGTATGGGTGCAACTGGCGCACCAGGCAACCCTGGGCAAACGCCCCCCTGGTCACGGCCATATGACCCTCCAAACTTAGCTGTGAGTCCAGGAGGATACCCAAGTTGCGCGCCCTGTCTACGGGAGGGCAACACCTCGCCCCCAATAGACAGCGTTGGAACTTCTTGCTTGGGCCGAGATGCCGGTATCCACAGCCATTCAGTCTTGGTCGGGTTGAGTCGAAGCCTGTTACTCCCCATCCAGATCCATACCGCTTCCAGGCACCGGGACATCACGTCGAGGGCATCACTGGGCTGGTTCGGGTTGGATATAAAAAGCTGGGTATCATCAGTGTACTGATGATACCCCACCCCAAAACCACAGATGATCTCTCCCAGCGGCTTCATGTAAATGTTGAACAGAAGGGGCGAGAGGACTGACCCCTGGGGCTCCCCACAAGTGAGGGGCCTCATGACCGACCTCTGCCCCCCTGCCAACACCATTTGCATATGACCCGAGAGGTAGGAGACGAACCACTGTAAAATGGTGTAAAACCACTGTAAAACTCCCAACCCCTCGAGGCGTCGCAGCAAGATATCATGGTTGATAGTATCAAAAGCCACTGAGAGATCTAATAGGACCAGGACCGAGGAATAACCCCTGTCCTGAGCCCTCCAGAGAGCATCCACCAGTGTGACCAATGCCGTCTCTGCTGTAACCGGGCCTGTAACCCGACTGGCACGGATCTAGGTAAACTGCTTCATCCAGGGCCACTGGAAACTGACGTGCCACCACGCTCTCAACAACCTTCGCCAAAAAACGAAGGTTGGAGACAGGATGAAAGTTGCCCAAAATGGTTAGATCCAAGGCAGGTTTCTTAAGGAGGGGCCTAACCACCGCCTCCTTCAAGGCGGCGGGAAAACTCCCTCCATCCAAGAATGCCATTATCACTGCCTGGATCCAACTGCGTGTCACTTCCCGAGCTGCATAAACCAGCCAGGAGGGACACGGGTCCAGTATGCAAGTGGTCGCACTCAGCTTCCTCATGATCCTGTCCACTTCCTCCGGGGTAACAGGATTGAACTCTTCCCAGATAACAAGACCCGCCGCCTCCTCCCCGTCCGACCCTGCCCAATCAGAGTCCAAGCTGTCCCGAATCTGAGCGATCTTATCCCACAGATGATGGCTAAACTCCTCAGCTCGCCCCCGCAAAGGGTCCTCCCCCGCCCTCTGATACAGGAGGGAGCAGGATACTCTAAACAGGGCAGCTGGGCGATTATCTGCGGACGTGATGAGGCGGAGAAGTATGTACGCTTCGCTGCCGTGATCGCCTCCAGGTAAGACTGTGTGAACGATCTTAGCTGAGCTCGCTCAGATTTGGAACGACTAGTCCTCCAACAGCTCTCTAGGCCTCTTCTCCTGCGCTTCATCCCCTGAAGCTCCTCAATGTACCAGGGGGCAAGTCGGGGTCTGCGCCAGGTCAGAGGCCTCAAAGGCATGACACAGTCAAGAGCCCCGGCGGCCGCTGTCCCAGGCCCCCACCAGGGTCTCGACTGGGGCGTGGGAGAGAGAGAGAGGGATCATCCCAAGTTCAGCCTGGAACCTCTCTGGGTCCATCAGGTGCCTGGGGCGGAACCAGATGGTCAGTTCCGCATCCCAGCAAGGTGGGGTGGCACCCTGGAAGTTCAACCAGAGGAGATGATGGTCGGCCCATGACAGGGGGGAAACGACAGAAACCCCCCCACCGAGCATAACACGCCACTGCTCCGAGATAAAAACAAGATCGGGTGTGTGTTCTCCCTCATGAGTCGGTCCCTGCATAATCTGAGTCAGGTCCAGGGCCACCATGGATGCTATGAACTCCCGAGCCACCCCCACCCCCCCCCCTGCCCAGGGAAGGCAGGTTGAAGTCACCCAGCACCATAAGTCTGGGGAACTCCACCACCAACCCTGACAGGACATCGAGTAGGCCAGGCAGGGCCGCTGCCACGCAGCTGGGAGACAGGTACGTGATCAGCAGGCCCAACTGATCCTGTTGACCCCATCTCATGAGGGTTTCATATCCGTCTATCTGCGGAACAGTGACCTCCCGCGGACTAAGGGCTTCCCTTATAACAACCGCCACTCCCCCTCCCCTTCCCTGGGCCCTCGGTTAGTGCAGCACCCGGAAACCTGGTGGGCAAAGTTCAGTCAGAGGGACACCTCCCTCTGAGCCCAACCAGGTTTCCGTAATGCAAGCCAGGTCTGCATTTACCTCCTCAATCAAATCCCGAATGAGGGGAGCTTTGTGAACCACAGACCTGGCATTAAAATAGACCAACCGGAGCCCAGTGTCCCCATCTCTCAAACCCCCAGGAAGTCGGATAGAACCAGGAGGGTCGGAGCATGCCACCGCTCGAAGACAGTGGGGCGAGCTCCTGAGTTTTGGTACGGCCCTCTGTTCATCCACCTGCCTCCATTCCCAATCACAACCGGAATATGAGCTCCCACCCTTTCCCTTAGGGCACCCAGGGCACCCCATCCCAACCCTCCACCGTTCTCCCCCCAAAGCCTGGGCTGCCGCTGACCCGACGGAGCCCCCCCAGTCACCCACCGGCAATACCCCTCCCCCCTCCCCAATCCCCTTAAAAATTTAGTTAAAAAACAATACAATGTCCCCTTTAAAAAACCCTTAGAGCCTGTGTACCACCTCTTGGGGTCCCAAGACCCGTCATTAAGGTAGGCCACTCCCAGGAATGGGGGGCATTCCTCAAAGCCACTAAGTCCGCGCTGAAGTAAAGAAACTTGTTAATCAGAAACGACTCAGCAATAAAACCCAGTTAATAGAAGCAATCCTTCAATCTTTCACATTATAACCCTTCCAAGACTGAGTGGCTGTGGTTCCCGGCATCCCGATATAGTCAGCTGACTCCATTGCTGACTATCGGGGGCGAGTCTTTGGCCCCCGTTGAGAGGGCGCGCAATCTGGGAGTCTTCCTGGATACGCAGCTGTCTTTGGAGGAACATCTGACGGCTGTTGCCGGGGGACCTTTTGTCAGGTTCGCCTGATTCGCCAGTTGCGCCCCTTTCTTGATCGGGATTCTGTGTGCACAGTCACTCATGCCCTCGTCACCTCTCACCTGGACTACTGCAACGCTCTCTACAACACTCTCCTCCCCTTGAGGAGCACCCGGAGGCTCCAACTGGTCCAGAATGCGGCCGCGCGGGTAATTACGGGAGCTGCATGGCGCTCCCCAAAACACCGCTCTTGCGCGAGCTGCACTGGCTCCCAGTGGTCTTCCGGGTGCGCTTCAAGGTGTTGGTTACCACCTTTAACGCGCTCCATGGCATAGGGCCTAGCTATCTGCGAGACCGCCTTCTGCCACCGACGACCTCCCATCGACCCATGCGCTCCCACAGAGGGGGCCTCCTCGGGGTGCCATCAGCCAAGCAATGCAGGCTGGTGACCCCCAGTGGGAGGGCCTTCTCTGTGGGGGCACCTACCCTCTGGAATCAGCTGCCCCCAGAGATAAGGAGAATCCAAGACCTCCGTGCCTTCCGCCGTTCCCTTAAAACTTTCCTTTTCCAACAAGCCAGGCTGGCCTAACAATGCCTTTTAAATGATTTTAAATTTGTATGTTTCTTAAATTTTTTGGCCAAATTGAGATATTTCCTTTTAATTTGTTCTTAATGTTTATATTATGTGTTTTTATCTAGCTGTACACCGCCCTGAGTTCCCAGGAAGAAGGGCGGTATATAAATTCGAAGTAAAATAAAATAAAAATAAATAACAGCTGCAGAACTAAAAGACTTGGTTCACTCCATGGGAAGACATTGTAAGGCCGTAATTCATGCTAAAGTTTATCCAACTAAGTATTAACTGACATGGTGATAATTTTTGTATATCTAGTTTTTTCTTCCTGTTTCACTTTTCTTCTTTATACTGTAACTGTTATTCTAATAGTTATTGCATTACATTCTTGATTAAATTATTTTTCCACTGATATATAATTTTATAGTACTACTCCAAAAAAAAAGTGATGTTATTAGCTAGTTTTAGAAAATACACTTTTCCCAAAAGGTTTCCACAATTTTGGCCACTACTGTAAAAAGATTTAAGACCCTACAATTGAAGGTGAGGCTTAGCACTACTGAAAAGCTCTGCAAATAAATCAAGAAGCTGCTTAAGTAAAATATCTCTTTTTTGAACAGCTTAATTTAGCAGGCTAATATCGGCCGACTCCAAAATGTCCACAGAAAATGTTTGATATGAAAGACTGGGAAAAATTGATTATTTAGTTTTATTGTAGCTGCTCAGAGTCCATTGGAGTCAGACACCTATAATAAATTTAATTTTTTAAAAAAATAGCTCCATAGCAGAGAACAAATTTCCTCATATCTGTTCCCGGTTTTGTTCAGCCAAGGACAACCTATTATTGGCCCAATAGACTTTGTCCAAAAACTAACAGGTTTTACCAGTATGGACAAAAACACAGCAAGTATAACTTTAGAAATGTAAGATTTCTTTAGCCTTTAAAATTATCTTTTCATCTTGGTAGCCTGTTGTTTCCATAAGATTCAGGGTAACAGAGATGAAACAAGAATTCTTTTTTTTTTAAAGGAGAATTTTTGAAGCTAGTATCCTAGAAGATCATTTGCAAAGTAAATTTACGAAGATTTTTTCCCAAGATGGAGAAGTATGTAAAGAGAGAGATAAAAAGGGGGTTGAATCAAGAATAATAGCTCAGCTGCAACATTTGGGAGTGGAGAAAGGAGAAGGACTGAATAGATAGATACCATAAGTCTGGCAAAGGAACAAAGTAGTAAGCAGTAGAGAGAAAGCAAATAATAACTTTCTTTCCATATAAGGTATACAAAGTTATGTTCAAAGAGGACGAGCAAGTGTCCCCAGTGTCGTGATGAATCCATCGTTATGGGAGCAAGAACAAATAGTGTTAGTCATGAAGAAACTTTACCAGTCAAAGAACATCAGATGAGGAGTCTGTACATGCTTGCAAAGATGGCCACAGAAGTCATTCAGGTTGCATTTTTCTAGCAGAGGTCCACAATATCTTATCAGTTAATATATCTAAAAATGGAGATTAAAAAAAATAAAAGGATGGAGAGCAAAGGAATAAATACTGCATATAAGGAATAAGTTTGTTCAAGGGGGAAAAGCAATGCAGATAATGAAACAATTCGTAAAATTAGCAGTGGCAGTCAAATATCCTTTTGTATCCTCTGTCATCCTCACATGTGCCATATGGCTTTTCTTTCCTTCTTCCCTCACTTCCTTCCTTTCTTCCCTGAGTATCACACGCGCTTCTAAAAATCAGGAAAAATAGTTTTAAACACACATCCAATACTGCTTTGCATTGCCATCTTGCATTTGGAGGTTGAATCACATCCGCTCAATTACAAAGGGTAATTTACAAAGGGTTACATAGCAGCGGTCCCCAACCTGTCTCACTCTGTAGACCGGTGGCGGCAGGGAGGGAGAGGGGATGGTTTCGCATGCATGTGTACACCGCTTGCACAGCCCAGTTTCCAAAAGGCCGCAACCCGGTACCGAGCTGTGGTTCAGGGGTTTGGTGCTTACCCAGATTTTTAGAGCGCAGATTAGGTAGCTATAGTGGTCTTAGACTGTATCAAATTCTCTCCAAACCTCTCTTTAGGAAGAATAAACAAGCAAAGTAGTATTATCCCATTTATCAATTTAAATCACAGTGAAAATCAAAACTGTTTCAGTTGTTTTTGCTTTTAAAGATTTTACGATTCTTAATGAACTCTTCCTCCCCCAAGAGTATCCTCTAGTTTTAATACAAAAGGACTCCAAGGACATCACAACTTTGTGACTTGGAATATCTGCCAAGTGTGTCCCTTATGTGAATTAGCTGGTCCCTGATGATCTGTGGAAATGCATTGGTTCTGTAAACAAGTCTAGGTCATGCCAATAATGTTAATCATGTACAACAAAATATACATTTCCAGATAAGTCAATTCTAGTATCCATAAATTTGCAGATATGCTCAATGATATGTGAATTGTAAACTTTAATCTTATGGCAAGGGGATTGGATAAGAAATATCTTTTCACTTGGTATAGCAAAATTCCTTAGCAATAGTTCATTCTAAACTGCCATGTGTTTAATGATGAAGTAAATTACCACAAACTTGTGTCTGTTTGTAATCTTGGCCTTAATGGAAAGCCAAATAAATAAACAAACAAACAAGCAAATAGTGATAACAATAGATTTACATACATTCAGATTTCTCAAGATATATCTTCATTTTTGGCCTAGTCATGTTCCATCAGTCCAGAATCAAAAATTACTTTAAAATGTCTGGGATTGGAGCCATAATAGATTTTATGAACCATTGGACATTTCACTGTAAATACATAATGTATAACATATATCTTAACCCCTTCTCCAGACCCTCTCCTTTTTTAAAAGCTGAAACATGATAACTGGTCCTTCAGGTATCAACATTTTTTTAAAAAAAATAAATCCTGGGATACAGAATTATTTGAGAATGCTGAAAAATATTTACAGTCACATCCTACAGCAATTTACACTTTTGGAATTACCACAGCTGCAGCTAAATTTAAATCTGGTTCATTTTGTTGATCACACACCCTTGTGTTTGTCTTTAGACCCAGTAAAAGAATCTAGATAATAACACATTGTGAGAAACAGTTGTGTTGGTTTATAGCACTAAAATTATATTTAATAAGTACAAATTTAACTTTTAGTTAGAATGACTGGTGTTTTAGAAAATTACTTTTTACTGTGGCCGAGTAAGCTATGTAAGACCTGCTTTATATCTGAATTATTTCCTTTGCCTAGTTTTATAGAAACCAAGGCAACTGGAAAGGTTTTTGAATGTGAGGCAGCTCAACCAGAGTGGAATGAGTGAGCTGAATTCAGGTTGATGAGTAAGAATATATGTTGTGCTTTAAGTCTTCATGAGCCAAGAAATCCAGTTTAGGGACAGCTAAAGCATAGCCAAGGACTGATTTAGTCCTTTTAACCCTTTAGCAATGTATATACATCCCACAGGAAGATATTATCTTGCTGAAAAGCCCAGTCCTGGAGTTTATTTCTGAGGGGAAAAAATCTGCTTTGGAATAGGCTTTAAAATATATTAATAGAGGGTTCTCTAACATGATCTCCTTGAGGGGGTTGTGAGCAACTTACAGGATCACTAAATGTTTTAACATGTATCAGGTTTCCACGGGTAAAAATGACTGCTGTCAAATTCACCTCAAGCATTTATCCCTATTTTGCCCATTTCAAGTTGAAAAGTTGCCTTCAAGTTGCAATGCCAACATTTTGAAAGCTCTTGTGATAAAGTTTAATTACTAAATTTAGGTGTTAAAGTATATGTATTCTAACTCTAGGGAATCAATTTTATTCCAGGAGGTTCATTTATCACAGTTCCACAAAGTTTGAAGATCCCATATTACAACTTTGCTCATATATATTTAAATCTAAGGATAGCTCAGATAAATTTATTTGGCTTATTTTACTACTTCTTAGATTCTAAATATGTGTTTCCGTTTTAAAAGGTTTCAGTGAGTAGGTGCATGGCAGCATTTCATCCTACAAGTGATAATTCTGGTACAAGAAATTGGTCTTTTTCCCAGCTTATTTTAATTAAATAACAATTCATCTAATAAATTCCTAATTAATCCATTTGTCTCATGAAATTCAAGTTCCAAGCAATGGGTATGGCATGAAGAAAATAAAGCCTAGCCAACAGTTTCAAATGTTTTAAATGCAGTATTTTTTATTGAATTGCAAGACAATTAGCCAGTCAATTTTCCTTCAGATAAAAAATGACAAACTCAATAAAGACCAGCTTAATGTTTCCTAATGCTGTTTTGTACTGCCTGAGCTTTCCATTAGCTAGGATAATAAATATATCACAAAAGGGTTTAAAAACTGAAGTTAAAAAATGTCTCTGTGGAAAAGCAAAAGATTCTGATGCATCCACAGGTTTTAGAAATTTGGGTGTGATGCAACCATGAGAAAAGGGATAAAATAGATAAGCCCTCCAGCTATTATTTGCTTGTTTGCTTGCTTTTTGCCCACAATAACCGAGTAAGTCTTAGCAGGTTATAAGGGAAGAGCTTTAGTGATCCTTAACAGTAAATCTCAAAGATAAGTTTGAGGGTGAGGGAGCAAAAGGCCCCTGTCCTTTTTAAGATGGCTTTCGATATCTTATCTCTTTTAGTTCCTAGATGTACTGTTCCCATCTGGGTCTGAGTGACAGTAAGAGTAAGACTTTTTGAATTCTTGGAGGAAATTCTCTTTCCACAGAATGTCAAACTTCAAATGGAGTTAAGAAAGAGTAGCAACCTGTATTACATAGTAGAAATCTATAAAAAATCATGACATATGCAGATGTGATATCATGATTTAACTGCCCTTCAGTGCCTAGGTCCTGACATCACTGGCCCACCTGACTCCCTTTACATGCCTATAACATACACAATGCTTCAGCCATACTGCTGAATGGCTAGCAGTTGGAGGAACCATTTGTTGCTTTAAAAAAAAAAAATGGGATGAAAATGGGAATGGAAGAGAATCCAGCATTTGACATATGGGAGATAGGCTTGAACTCTTTGCTTCCGTTAACTATCTATTTAAACTTCTTGGCTTAATTTGGTAGCTCCCAATCATCAAAAGGTTGCCAAATTGTATTCATTTTGGGTGGAAGCACAAAACCCCTTCCCTGTTTCTAAATGGTTCTTAGAAGTAAGTAAGAAGTAAGAAATGCCTAAGAAGTAAGGAAAAAATTAGTGAAGTTTATAAAAGTATGAGGTGTGACATCTAAGTCTTTATTGCAAGCAGCATTCCAGAAAAGAATAGAACAAAACGACATGAAGAGATCTGTCTGTCTGTTGCTAGTTGTTGCTGACTCTAGGGAGTGGTGCTCATCTCCATTTCAAGGCCATTGAGCCAGCACTGTCCAGAACCAATTCCTTATGTCTCTATAGACATTGCAATTGAGCTGCATAGGGGCATGGGATCCATATTTTTTTTTGAACCACAAGGACAAATACATTTGGGAAAGGACGTTCTGAAATATCAATCCCAAAAATTGTTGATGGAAGCATATTATGCTGAGCCTAAAATAAGTCCTTCAGTTTGGAAAAGGTGAGAGACACTAAGTATTTTGTTGGCATCCAAAGTCACCTGGAAATCCAGGTTCTGCTGTTGAATGGGATCCTATTTATCTCTAATAGGTATCCCATATCATCTGTCCTTTGAAGGAGCACATCTCTGGGCCTTTTATTTATTAGATCTTTATCCTGCCTTTATTACTTTATAAGTAATTCAGGATGATGAACATACTTAATATCCCTTCCTTCTCCTTTTTTCCTAGGAGATGGAATGTTGTGGGGGGGGATGGATTTAGTCCTACATACTGTATGCCACTTCAAAATCCTGAAGACAAGGTGGGATGTAATAAATAATCAGACTGAAAGAAATATAAGAGTTATTTATTCTGGCTTGCTGATGGATCAACATAACCCTTACTTTTAGGTGGCTGCTATACGAAACCAGTTGGTTACATTGGGTTTGATTCTATGATGTACTGTATAATGAACTGTCTCTGATCCTTCACTCTATAGACACATGCTCTGGCTGCCTTGGATCATCATATATTTCATTCTCATCTTCATGCCATATATAGATCAGCACAAAGGCAATTGTGATTGTTGTTAATGTGACATAGTATCCGTAAATGAAGCGGTCACATTTTCTGAACAAGATGAAACTTTTGTTAGGTGCTCCTTTATATGAATTGATAATTCTCATTCTGAACCTACTGGAACATGGCGTTTTAGGAAATATATATTTGCAGAACAAACTTCACAGCTGTGGTTTTGTTATTGTTGTTAAAATATTGATTAATCTAGCTGCGCCAGAATGACTGCAAAGAGCTGGAAGAACATGGATTAATCTTTGGGTAGCAAGCAGCCATTTTAGTTACATCAAATAACAATGCTAAACGAGCTTGCATATGGTATCTTACCTGCCACATTGCAGGAAAAAAAGGGAAAAAATGGAGAAGTGGCTTCTGCATAATACCTACTTATTTTTATTAAGCTACAGCAATTCAGATGTAATTTCTTATGAGCAGGAGTCACTAATTTTCCAGGTGATGTACTAATGAATCATTTCTGCAGAACTACTTCCTAGCATGTTGCTGGATGCCAGTACCAGTCACACTTGTTCCTTTCTTGCTCCTTCACTTCTCCTCTTTTGTACCTTACTTCGACTATGCTCCTTGGTTTCTGTTTGGAACAATAACCCTAAATGTACCTCAAGAGTCAGGGCATAATTTTGCACAGATCAATGGAATTAACGCGACGGATAGTTTTCTAAATGGAAATCAAGACTGGGAAAAGAAAATGTTCTCCATTGGTAGGAGACAAGGTAGTGTAATGGGACTTCAATGTAGAGTCATTGGTTGTATGACAGAGAAATCCTGCTATCTCATAATTTGATAATGTAATCTAACTATAATTTAATCTGATAGTTGGGCACATCACTGCCCATGCCACTGAATTTTGGACCAGTTGAAGTTTCTGGGTGGTGTTCAAGGCAGCCCTATATATAGAACATAATAGTACTCAATAGTACTCAAGCAATGAGGTAACCAGGGTGTGACTATCTGAAAGTCATGGATTTTTGTACCGGGCAGCAGGGTAGACCAGATGATCTTAAAGATTCATTCCAACCTGTTCTACAATAATTTTTGCAATGTAGCTTTAGGTGTTCAAGTTAGAAGAGATGCACCATGTCCACTAAACTCTTATGAGAAAGTGTTCTAGAAATTCTCAATATTGTTGCATGCCACTGAAATATATGAATTTCCCACATGTGTTAATATGATTCCCAATTCAAATTCCAAGGAGTTCTGCATTCCATAGTGAGAGAGATGAGACACAAGATATTGTAGCTGAATTCTGGCAAGACCAAAGAGCTTGTATCCTGGAAAGAATACATTGGTATGTATTCAAAATAGGTGTGCAGTCTATTTTGGAGCACTCCATCAATGAATGACTTTGGGGATACTACAAGATCCAGCTTTGCCAATAAAGAACATTTGTGTTGGTTTCAGCTGATTTGTAGGTATCATTTTTCTCAGTAGAAACTGTTTGACCCAGATGTCCATGCTCAGGATAACCTGGTAACCTCCTTAATGAATTAAGTGAGGTAAAGCTCAATACATGGGACTGCCTTTGAGGATGAGCCAGAAATTTCAGTTTGTAGAGTGTGTGGCTACTACCATTAAATGGAGCTGCTTGATAGAATCATATTCCACTGGAGATAGGCAATGTTATATCTTCCAGATATTTTGGAGTATGACTCCATAAGTTCCAGCCAACACAGATAATGGCCTGGAATTATGGGACTTATAGGCCAAAACATCTGGGAAACACTGAGTATCATACAGATTCTGGAGGAGTTGTACTTCCTACCAACTTACTCCTGAGCCCAATTCACAAAGTTGATACTAATTCCTTGAGATAAGTATTAGGATTGCTTCTCTTTATGTGACTGTCCCCATGTCTTGAGAATCTGTAGAGCTCTTCTCAAAGCATCTTCCTTGTAGGGAAGATACATCATGAGGCATCTAAGGAAAAAAAACATTCTCCTTGATATCCTATCTTTGGAAGAGCTTTGCCATTCATATTTGACTCTCACCAATTTTGCAGTCTATTAGTTCCAGGTCAAAACTTTACTCATACAGACTTAAATTACTTCATTTATTCTATTGTTTTGTTTTAGATTTAAGTTTTTCCAAAAACAAACAAAACTTGGAAAAACATCTATAGTTTTATTTTACTCTGCAACAACCCTTTGAAATACACATAGTATGACATAGTGGTTAGAATTCACTAAGTTATTCACCAACAATTCAAATCTCCATTCAGCCATGAACCACAGTAGCCTGATGACGCTGGTTAAATTCATTGTCCTGCTCCCTTTTTTAAAACAGTATAAAATCAAAATTATATTTTAATAACTTTAGTCATAAATCTAAAGCAAATGTGACGCAAACCATTTTATGACTTACACAGGAATCCAAATTAGCCTAAGTACTCCAAAGCAGATGTCTAGTTTTACTAGAACATTAGCTTTTCTTCTTTTTTAATTTAGATTTATTAAGTTTTTTTAATAGAATAAAAGACAATTCTAAAAAAAATAGGAAAGTGCAAAGAACGGAAATGAGAGGGGGGGGAAAAGCCTAAAGCTAAGAAATATATGAATGATTTCAGACCTTCTTTTCAATAGATAATTACAATCTCCCATTTAATGTTGTACAAATCTCTTCAGCCTCTCACTTAATATCTTCTATAAACTCCTCTTTCAACCACTATAGCCAATTTCTCCAAATAAAAGGCAATGTACATCAAAAGTAAAGTCATACAGTAGTAACTACCAGTAGTTCATCTGTCAGTCTGTAAATAACATGCATATTCGACCAAAAAGAAATCTATCTTATGAACAACCACCATAAAAACCCTCCTCAATTTTCAGTACCTAACCCTAGTCTCAAGAACAGAGACAAGGTAAATCTCAAAAGACCTAAGGAAAAGTTCTCTTTACAGCACAGAGTTTTCCAAAAAGAACATCAGGGTAAGTGCCAATCAAATCTCGGGGGACAGGCTGTCCTACAAGAGATATTTCTAAATATGTAAGGAAACTTCAGAATTCCCACTGGAGATGACCATATGCAACAGGCCAGCTCCACATACCAACTTCTC
This sequence comes from Pantherophis guttatus, assembly GCF_059756535.1. Classification (NCBI taxonomy): domain Eukaryota; kingdom Metazoa; phylum Chordata; class Lepidosauria; order Squamata; family Colubridae; genus Pantherophis; species Pantherophis guttatus. Next base: position 149,908,832 of record NC_142063.1, read on the forward strand.
ATAAGTCTTTCCCAGGAAGTGAAGGTTGGTGACTGGATAGTAGTTGATCAATATAACTGGTCTCTGTTAAATGAGATTAGAGTCAGCTGTCATGGTACTTGATGGTTGGAGAGGTTTTTGTTGTTTTTATTGTTGGTCTTTATATTTTGGAATTTTATTACTTGTTTTTAAGGGTTTTATGCTATATTGTAACCTGCCAGGAGTCTTGTTTTTTAATTGCTGTGATACAGAAATATAATAAACAGATAAATATTAGCTCTCACCACTGATTATAGCACTGAGGAAAACAAGCCATGGTCTGAATTTTATTTCCCCTGAAACTTTGTAAAGATGCTAAAAATGTCCTGCCCAATAATTATTAAGGGTAGCATTTTATTTTTTAAAAAATGCCTAGATTAGAAAAGAAATACTGTACATTGTGGTGTTAACCATTGTTGTAAGCAATCACATTAGAATTAAGGTAGCGATAACAACATAGCAAGTTCTTAAAACTTGAATAGGATGGTCTGGGAATCTAATCCTAAAAAAATGAGTTGCAGGTTTTGGTTTGGAAGCATGAGTATTTACTGTACAACCTGCTGAAGCTCTCTTGGTTATAAATGGATGAAATCAATCCACAGCATGTCTGCAGCAGGTGAAGAAAGGGAAGAAGCAGGCCTTCTGGGTCTCAGTTTTTCCCTGTGAAGGAGTTCAGCTGATTCTGCCCTAGGCAGAATTCAGTCAACAACAGCTGGGACTGCACAGCTGCAAAGAACTGTCACAGGCAGCTGGTTCCCAAGAGAGTGTTTTCATATAATCATTAAAATATTAGTGGCCCCTGAATAATAGTATGCTCTCCATATGTTTACAGCAAACACTTCTATTTGTAAATGTACAGATTTCACCCTTCCTAGATTCTTCTCTTTCCAACTTTAGTCAAAATATTCTAGTGACGTATAAAATATGTTTATTTTTCTCTCCTATCAACCCATATTCTGTAAGGCAGAGGTGGGGAACTATGTCCCCTTTATGAATTGTAAACTTCAACTCCCAGAATTCCTGAGCCACCATGGCTGGCTCAGGAATTCTGTGAGTTGAAGTCTACATGTCATAAAAGGGACATAGTTCCGCACTCCTGCTCTTAAGGCCTTGCCCTAGGAGTATTTGAGCCCTACTCACTGGATGTTGGATGTTACTGGAATGTTTTATCTGCTGGATTCACCATCTTGTTCCTTTTCTCTTTTCTAGTTTTAAGGCTTTAAAATTGTGATATTATTTTTATCTTGCTTAGTGCATTGTGAGCCACACAGAGTTGCTCAGAATTGGGTGACATCAAATTGAATAAAGAATTTTTTTTATAAAGAATTAAAATCCAGCAAAGACATAAATAAAATACACTATACAAGATACAGTAATTCCTCTTTTGTTCACTGCTTCCTTTCCCATGTAATCCTAGCCTTCACAAAGTATTTGAACAAGCAGCTAGTTGCAGATCTGGCATCTTTCTCTGTAAGTCATTCCATAGATACAGAAGTACACTGAGACCTTTCCTCTCATGTAATTTACTGGCAGTGACATATGTCTCTCTTCAAAAATGTTTATTCTCCTTATGCTTCATTGAAATAACTCACTGGGATGATATAAAAAAGCAGACACTTAATTTCCTACTGGTACATATGCACATGCTATGCGTATGTACCTAACTGCAAACCACTCTTAAAAGGGCCAAACAGAGCAAAATCAGCCCATGTGCTATCAGGGTTGATTTATACATTTAAAAAGCAACAAACCGAGCTTTGTCACTGAATATTTTTAACAGACAGCAGTAGCAAATCCAGTTGTACTTGCGCTGCACAAATATTTTGAAATCCTGCTTGCAGTATTTATATTTTACATCTTACAGTGTATTATACTTAAACATGTAACATCAGGACAGTCATTAATTACAATAACATATATAGTCTGATTTAATTTTGTAGCACTTTTCTTGTGTGTGTGCACTTTTGTTATTTATGTATTTAAAATATTTATATGCTTCTGTTCATGCAAAGCATCTCTGGGGAGGGTGGGGTGTTGCCCAACTGTACATTAGTTCATTCGGTGTAATATATAAAAATGACAAGTGTGTTTGTGTGGCCTTTTAAAGTCTGAAATACAGGAAAAAATGATGGAGTAAATGATTTCATAAACAAATTTATTATGTTATTTGATATATCAAGTGCAAGAGAGTCTGTCTGAGTTGTGTGATGTGTTTCTTTAGAATGATACAATATTAAGCAATCTCCAGTCCTATCCTTCATAAATCCCACATTTTAGGCCTGTTTAAATTTATATAGTCTATAGTATAAATTATACTATTTATACTAATTATACACTATAAAGTATAATGTATAGTATAGTCTACACTAATCTATAGTGTAGTTTTAGTATAAGAAATCTGCTGATGAAAAAAGCTGATAACACACATGTAGATATGCTACTTGGCTCACATTTAGCAGCACAAAGTAAACTGATGTGCTGTACAGAAATGGCCTCCTAATAAGCCCCAGAGGCAATATATTGTTGAAAATCTTGCTGGAAATCAATTACAGATTGCCCTTGATTTACAACCATTCATTTAGTGACCATTCAAAGTTACGACAGCACTGAAAAAAGTGATTTATGACTGGTTCTCACACTTAACAACAGTTGCAGCATCCCTACAGTCACATGATCAAAATTTGGGCTTAGCAACCAGCATTTATATACAATGGTTGCAGCATCCTGGGCACATGTGATCGCCATTTGCCACCTTCCTAGCCAACTCACAACTAACAAAGTCAATGGGGGAACCAGAATTCACTTAATGACCATATGATTCACTTAACTATGGCAAAAAATGGTCGTAGACTCAAATGCAACCCACTTAAAAACAGCTTTGTTTAGTAGTGGAAATTCTGGTCCCAATTGTCATCATAAATTGAGGATTACCGGTAGTTGAAAGTATAGTTAACCCCACGTGTTGTTTATAGCTTGTCATAAATATATGGGAAGGACTAGCTGGAGCATTGTCCTGTCCAGCAGAGATAATCCCATGCTTTTAAAATACCCCAGTGGTTTGCATTTTAATTTTTCAGCAGCCCTTACACTATGTTTTATGCAACATGTTTCCCCATGCTGCTATTCTTCAGATGTATTGGAACTACAAGCTCCAGTATTCAACGTTGTCAATGGCTAGGGATTATGGTCCCAATATAACTAGAAAGCATCCATTGTAAAACTATTCCTTACAATCCAAGATTCTAGAATGTATTTTATAAAAACCAACAGATACTGTTTTCCTCTCAAATCTCTGTCCATATTTTCTGCAAAAAAAAAAAAAAAATCATCTTTCTAAAACTGCAAACACTATTAAAAGCTGAGAACGGGCAGGCTGTGTTTATTTTGATCCATGCCCTCTCAGATAATTTAGTATGTGAAGCGAGTTAAATGAAGTATGAGTAAAGGTAGGTTTAGGGCAGAAAATGAAATGCTTTTTTACATAGCCTTTAAAGAATAATAGTCACAATTTTCAAGATACAATCCAAAATCATATTGCTAAAATGTTAGCCATATTGAACACAGTATGAATAACTTCAGAATCACCTGGGGTGGCAAATATCAGATTCATAAATAAAAGAAAAGACCATTGGAACAATACCATTAAGCTTTGCAAGTTTTTCCATTCAGAACACCTGACTATAGAATTTTCAGTGTTTCTCAACCTCAGCAACTCAAGATGTGTGGGCTTTAACTTCCAGAATTCCCCAACCTTCATGGGAGTTGGAATCTACACATCTTCAAATTGCTGAAGTTGAGAAATGCTGATATCTCTATTTTCTTTTTCCTTAATTTCCTGCTTCCTAGAGGCACCTGACGGATTACTTTAGGAAAGCAAATACTTTTAGTACATGTTGGTCTCATCCAGCAAGGCAATTCTCAAGGACCACCTTTAATTTCAAATGGATTGGTTCACAGGATTCATCTTCCATACACAGTGTCAAAGGAGGAAACCTAAAATAGATTTTTTCCTCTGACAGTTATCAGTATTCTCTTTTTTTCCCTCCTCCCTGTTTGGTCATCACAGGTGTCTAGCTGTATCTTGCTTCCAACAGAAACTCTTGTCAAAACCTGGCAGATGATGCTCTGGAGAATCAAGCCAACCCTTCCAGTTCCTTTTGACCACCTGTAATAGTTATTCTGCAGAATCGCTCAGAGTCTAGCTGCCAGGGCCAATCAGGCCAGCGAGGGAGGCAATCCCCCTTCTCAAATGCTCCCGTTCCCATCGCTGCCGCTTCCGTGTTCGGCACAGACGATGCGGATTCTTTCTGCCTCTCCATTTGATCACACCTCGTTGTTCTGCATCCCTCCGTATATATAAATAGCATTGCTTCTCTTTCACCAGCAAAGGGAATCTTCCTACCCACAACACGACAGGGGTATCCCTCCTCCCTTTTCTTGCCTGCACACTGAATTTCTCCCCCCCACCCACCTCACTGCGGTGGTGCAGCTACTTTTTCCATCCCTTAACTGCTGGGAGCTTCACTTACAGCACGCAGATACTTGAGGTAGGGGTAAATAACAATGCTTTGCATGATAAAGACTTTCTTAAAAACTGCTAATTTGCTTAATATGCTGTAGCAGCTATTGGGGAGGGGGGAAGCCCCCCTCCCTCCCTTGCATTCCTCCTTCTCCCCACAGTGTTCATCTAGCTGCCAGGTCACAATTCCCTGCTGCAGCTTCCAGGACCAGTTGCTAGGCAACCTTCCCCACTCCCTTTGCTGTGCAGCATGACTGCTACTGGGCCCCTTTACAGAGAGCAGGCAGAAAAACATGGTTCCCTACTTATATGAAGGAGTAGGCTACCTTAGTCTTATCTCTCCAGCCCCTTTCATTCCAGACAGCCTTTCTTTAATTTGCTCGGCTGTTGCCTCCATTTATACGAGTTTTTTTTTAAAAAAATTCTCCAGGTGGAGAGACGAGCGCAGTGGAAGAAAATGTGATGAAAAGCATTTCTTCCTGCTCAGGTTATTGATTTGCAGAGTCTGCTCTATGATCTGTTCTGCCTTCTTGCAATATCTGATAGGATTGTTTTTCCTTTAAGATCCATTTCGGTTTCGTTTGCAAAGAACAAATGTACTCCTTAACCTACATATACGCTTAATTTTCCGAATGAGACATTTCCAGACAGATTTTTAGATCCATGCCCCCCACCCTTTCTCCAATTATGTAGGGGCAAAAACTTTGTAGGGCAGGAGAAGCTGAGAGGGAAGCATCCATCTCACAATCCTAGTGAGGTTTATGGCTAACTGGCAGTTTGGATTTAGTTTTGGCTTGAGATTTATTCTAATGCTCTTGCAATGTAATAGTAAACACCAGTAGTTCAGGGTCAGTTTCTTGTAGCACTGGAATTCTCCAAGTTTGATTTTTGAGTCACGCACATTTTCATGATCCTTCCCATTGATAATGGCATCAATGGAGCATTTCTGGGGGATTCTTGACAGGATTCTTCAGCATTATTGGTTTGGTGTGTACTTAGATGCCATCCTATCCAAGTATGCACAACAAGCAGGCAAAGCAAAAAGTACAATCCCTAACAACCAATTAACTTCACTTCTCCAAAGCTCCTGTGCTGAAGGTGTTATGTAGCAGAATAATGAGATATCTGCATCTCCAAAACCAAGCTTGGAGAATGGTAATATGCTAGGAGCCTATTTTGTGAAGATTGTTTATGAATCAATTCTGCAGTGAAAAGGCACTCAACAGATATTTAAACTCTTTCAGAGCCCGAGAGATCTTGACTCACGCAGTTACATAATGAAAAAGAGGTTAATAATAATATTCATAGCAGTTCTTATTAATGTTATTAATGCATGCATCTTCTACAGTTAATTTTTCTCTGACCACACTCTTCTGTCCTATCCCCACCCACCCTTTGTATGTATATATTCATAAATCACAGCAACACTTCATACTGCTGATGAAGCAGGCAGAAGTCTGCACAAAAATAAGCCTTAACACATTTATGTCTTTAAAGTGCCATAAAACTCACTGATGCTTCTTTGGCAAGTAGATTAATAGAGGCTATCCCTCTGTAAGCAGTAGATTTATTTAAACCACCATAGTAGGCAAGATAAGGGATGCCTGGAGCAACAGTGGCCTATGAATAAGAAAAGCTTGTAAAGTTAAATCTTATTAGTATTTTACATAATTTATCTCTTGTGGTTGATATTTGTATTTAACTTATAGAATGCACTGTCATAAGGTGTGGCAATATTCCACAGCAACCAAAATTTCTACTTAGTGGCAATATACTTAAGTCTTAGGTGCAAAAGACAGGCTGGAAAGATGAGATGAGGATTTCTGATACAGTAGTACTTATGTAGTCCTCATCTTACATAATCGTTTGAAGTTATGATGGTACTAAAAAAAGTGACAACCAGCCTCTTATGACCATCTCAATGGTCCCCATGGTTACATGATCAAAATTTGAGTGCTTGGCAACTGGTATGTATTTACAATGGTTACAACATCCTGGGATTACATTATCATCATTTCCAATCTTCCCAGGGGGATTCCAACAAACAAAGTCAATGAGGGAAGTTGGATTTACTTAACAACTATGTGATTCTCTTAATGATTGCAGTATTCACTTAACAACTATAGCAAAAAAAAAGTCTTAAAATTGGGTGCAATTCACTTAACTGCATTGCTTGGTTATAGAAGTTATAGTCCCAAGTGTAGTTGTAAGTTGAAGACTACCTCTATTGAGACAGGATTCTGGTCATTATGTCCATACTGATATACCTAGCTAGTAATGCTAGGAATTAAACCATGGCATCTGGTTTTTCACTGACTTGTATCCATGTTCCCATATCCAACCCAAGGATAGGTGGCTTTTTCTGGGCTATAGTCAAAAAACTGGTGGACAAAACTGTACTCTTCTTCATTGATTGATCACATTTCTAAACTAGCCATCTCACCTAAGTACAATCAAAATATAAAAAGTGGTGTAAAAGCATAAATAAAACAAAGTTAAAAGAGAGTTAAGAACAAAGTTAAAGTAAATTTTAAAAAGGTGAAGGGGGCACCATCACCTTACCAGCCACCCACAGAGCTGAATATCACTCTTCGACGCCCATGCCAATTGACAGAGCCAGGTCTTAATACTCTTTTAGAAGACCAGATGAGTGGGGGGCTCTGTCTCACTTCCAAAGGGCAGGAGAAACAGCGAAGGAGATTCTCTTCCTGGATCACACCAACTGTAATTCTTTAACTAATGAGTTGTGCAACATACCCTCCCTGCTTGACTAGGGAGGAAGGGATGATGCATTTAGGATAAGACAATTCATTAGATAGTCTAGTCGCATGCCATGAAGAGCTTTAAAGGAGATAACCAACACCTCAAATTGAATTCAGAAACAAACTGGCACCCAATCCATATTACATAGCAGACAGGTTTCATGAGTTTATTTCATGTAGATTTACCTTTAATCAATATTGTTTTATGTTATTATTTATTCCATTTGTATAGCTGCCCATCTTATCAAGTTACTCTGAGTGCCAAGCAACATTTTAAAAAATAAAAGCAATTACAATAATACAACATATGCAACAGCTGAGAATAAATCACACTTCATAATTACTAAATTAACAGAGAAACCAGTTCCTATGGACAGTCAGGTTCCCAGATATGGGCACAGAACCAGGTCTTTAGGGTCATACAAAAGGTCATCAGCATTGGAGCCATCCTGACCTCCAGAGGCTGAATGTTCTATAAGACAAGTGCTTCATCGAAAAGCTATGTCTTCTAGGTGTCACCAACAGGCATTCTTTGGCCAATGGGATCGGAAACATGTGGATCCTGACCAAATCAGACAGGTAGAAACAACTGGTAGAGAAGTTGTTTAACTTCAAATAATTGTTAATCGTAATGATAAACATAAACTTGAGTTAAACTTGATTTGAGATGACCTGACTTGACGAAGACATCTAAGAAGTTTGCTGTTGATCTTTTCCAAGATACTTTAGTACTTTTGCTTTGTCTGTTGCCTCCAGCTCTGGCATTTACTTCTGGTTTCCTGGCCAAGTGCTAATTGGATCCAAGCCTGTTCAATTTCCAAGCTCAGACAAAATCAGACAGACACTTCTACCTGCAGGAACCAATATTAAAATTTTATTTATAACTTTTGCCATTTAGAAGAAAAAAAGTATTTTAAGTTATGGGTGGAGGTGAATAATCATTTTGGAAATATAGTACAGGTAGTCCTCGACTTACAACAGTTCATTTAGTGACTGCTTGAAGTAATAACGGCACTGAAAAAAATGACTTATGACTGTCCTTCACAGTAACAACCATTGCAGCATCCCCATGGTCACGTGATCAAAATTCAGATGCTCGGCAACTGACTCATATTTATGACGGTTGAAGTGTCCCAGGATCATGCGATTGCCTTTTGAGACCTTCTGATAAGTAAAGCCAGACTCGTGTGTTACTAACTTAACAACTGCAGTGATTCACTTAACAACCGTGGCAAGAAAGGTCATAAAATGGGGCGAAATTCACTTAACAAATGTCTCACTTAGCTACAGAAATTTTGGGCTCAATTGAGGTTGTGAATCGAGAACTACCTGTGTGAGATTCATTTATGTTGTGGCATTTTTCAAAGTTGGTAATGATGAAATTGGCTATCATATAATGGGTACATATATGAGGGAGTAGGCACAAATATGCATTTAAAATCATGAAGATATTTTAGGAAGCCAAAGGTTCTCATCTGTTTTCTGGTAATGTAACATCTGGGTACATTCTAACCAGGATTCAGTCATACCACAGAAAGCCATCATCTTGAGCGGCATCTTTAGATTGTGCCACAAGGGATAGGATTGGAGACTATAAAAAAACACAATGCTCTCTCCCTTGCCTCACCAGCCCTCTGTAACACCTCTCTTGGAATTCCAGCACCATTAGTACTAAACATTTGTTCCTCAGCATTTTTAGCAATGTTGGATGAGTAATTCCATCTGGAGCTGTGGTTTAAAATTCTCAGGTGGCACAGCACAAAGATCACCAGACAGGATTCAGCAATGATTTTCTTCGCACTGCAGCTCCTAAATTAGATGGCTGCAAGAGAATCTAAGTAGGTGGGCAAAGAACAAGAGCTAACCAGCAAAATTTAGCAAGGTTTACTCTGCTCAGAAAAAACTCCTCCTTTGTTTCACATTTGGCTTCTGACTCCACACAGGATATTTTTTGTTAACTTGCACATTTAAAGTATATTTCCAGAGCAGCTTGCACTTCTTCCAAATATCCTGCTTTTATGTTTTGTCTCTAAGAAATTGTGATGTTTTTCGACAACCACTGCAGATCAGACACCTCCAGAATAAAGTTTATGGCATCAGTGAGCAACAATACAATATTGCTTGGTCATCCATTGCTTTCTATTGGGTATTCAAAATAGGCATACTATTTTTTAAGCACTGTTAATGTCTCTGTGATGTGAAATTCAAATTCTTGCAAGTAGAAATGCACAATTAGAATTACAGGTAGTCCTCAATACATTTGAGCCCAAAATTTATGTTGCTAAGTGAGACACGACCTTTCTTCTCACAGTTGTTAAGTGAATCTGGCTTCCCCGTTGATTTTGCTTGTCAGAAGGTTGCAAAAGCTGATCACATGACCCCAGAACACTGCAACCGTCATAAATGTGAGTCAGTTGCCAAGCATCTGAATTTAGATCACGTGACCATGGGGATGCTGCAGTGGTTGTATGAAAAATGGTCATAAGTCACTTTTTTCACATATGTTGTAACTTTGAATGGTCACTAAAATGAGCTGTTGTGAGTTGAGGACAACCTGTATACTGCTTTTGATTTTTAACCTAAAAGAATGATAGGGTATTGTGCTATTCTTGCCGAAAAAAATCTTGGAATATTTCCCCTACAGCTAAAATGCAATTACTAAGCATTGAAAGTGATTCTGTGAAGAGACCACGCTTTCCACTCTTGTTTTGACTTACCATATCTTCATGACTTAGATTCTTGTGTTTTTATCAAATGAACTACAGGCAGAAATTTAGCAGGTGCACCTTAACCGTACTGTACTGAATGAACATACATCCTTTATCAGAAATTGCATCTGCTGAATTCCAACCTGCAATGTATCAGCTAAATAAGAGTTAGTGATAAGCTGACAAAATTCCTTGTCTATTAAAAGTTGCATGCATATGCACTGGGGACAAAATGAGGGGGAAACCATAGATATAAGTCCATGGATGGGGAAGACATGTATGTAAATAATTATTTTTAAAAAAAAAAATTAGTCCCATTCCCAATACACAGACAAACACACCACGAAGTATTTCCTTCTGTTATCTACTTTGAACACAAGCAACATATTCCTCTTCAACCTATACCTAAAAGGCACATGCGAGAAAACAGGACATACATTATATTCCTCAAGCAGCATTTCATATTCTGCTAAGTACTGTTGCAGATATTATTTATTTCAATTTATATAGCTGGATATTGCAGAATCTATTAGCCAAGGTATTCTCATATCTCTCAACACAGCCATTGTGCTGGCTGTACCACACTCTGGGTTCCCATGCCAGATGGTAAAATACATCTTTAAGGCTTTTACAGAAAGCCAGCAGGGTAAGGGCAAATCCTATCTCCAGAGAATTGTTGTCCCATAAAATGGAAGACACAACAGAAATGGGTCTCTTGCTCGGCCCCATCACACAATAATCCCTAGGTGACTGGACCTGGAATATGCCAAAAGCATTACAGGAATTTCAGTGAATTCATTGGAAGCCACTATGGTCTTCCTGCAGTTCAAAGCAGAAATAGGAAATCTTTTATTGCAAGGTCCTGTGGTAGAGGCATTGCATATACACAGATATCGATTTGGGGAAAATGGTGACATGATGGAGTCCATCTTGTGCTCTTTTACTCAGCTGATGAGCTCCAGAAAAGACCAGTAATCATTCTAGGATACCTGTGTACTCTATAAGAAAACCTGCCAGTGATTTCCTGATGATGTTGTTTCTTAGCAGTCAGACAATCTGGCTATTATACTGGAAAAGCTTCTTCTGTAATGAAATATTACTAGTCAGGTGCAGGAAAGGTATGTTTGGCTGAGCTTGATGGAGAACTGAAGGTGAATAAAGCAATGAGCCAGGCAACTGAAAGTCATTTAGAACTAGTACTAATGTTCATTTAGCTATTATAAATGAACTAAGTTAATGTTGGGTATTTCAGAATCCATAATAAGTACTTTCTCCCTGGAAATAAATCCTCCCTGGGAGCTGAATCATTAGCTGAGGCTGCTGAGGAATGTGGGGAAGAATGTCAATTTCCGAGAAAATGAGGCAGATGTTTGTGGAAAACTGCATAAGGAGAGGTGCAGAGTCATTGTGTCCATTAAAAAAAAAAGTGGTCAGCCTTGGCCCAAATCTTAACCACCCCTCAAGCAGGAGAAAAGCCATCTCTTTGCTGTATGGAAGACAAAGGGCTAGTCTGGATATTACCAATCAATTTTTGTCGCACAACCATCCTGCTTTATTTGGAGAGAGACACTCCCAAACAGTTCAGTATTCCTCATAAAACTTTCCCATCTCCTCTGTAAGCCTGTTTAGAATTTCACCAACATTCCTTTAAGGACAAAACGTTCCAATTGCTGCCCGATGCCTTTTAAGTGGTGAGCTATTCATTTGAAGTTTTTGCATGTGTTTTTATTTTTCACAGAAATTGGTGCTAAATTATATGGAAATTACTAGTCATGGATAAATATGAATTGATTGCCAACACAGCAACCTGGAGGTCTTAGGCACAGCTGGTCTTTCCCACCTTTTTTTATTCTCCTCCTGTTTCACAGTTTGTTGACATAAGCATTGCAAAAACTGTCTTGTCAGGAGATTCAGAAATCTGAGCTACTTGTTTTCATATTTTTATTATATATATTTTCTTGGGTCATTTAGGTTGGCCTTACTAAAACTATTCTCTTTTATAGAGTCACCTGAGTGTAAACTCCAGAGTACTTAATGGGACATATTTACTGAGCAAAGATGGATACTTTATATTGTAAATCACTATGCAAAAACTGCTAGTTGTGCTGTACACCAGCTTTTATTAAGATACAAGAAGTAATGCAAAAAACTGCATTACGTGATAGGGGATGGCATTTGAGTGCTTTTTATTTCATGTATTTTGGCACTTTAAGGCATTTTAAGATTTACACATTAGTGAATAGCTGTATATTTTAAAATGTGCAGGCATGCCAATGAATTATTGTCGTATTAATATTGTAAATGGATTTGGGTGTAACATTTAAAGCACACCCAGGATTTTATTGATTTCCCATCAAAGATTTAACTTCAACTACTTTTGGTTAATGGGAAAAAAACATTTGAGACATTCAAATAATAATACTTAATGTAAAGTATCCATGTCAAACAGTATTTTAAATATTGTTTTCAAGATACATTTGTCTGCCACACCACTGATTCTTCATTTTGTTTTGTACCAGAATCCAATGAAATCCAATGAAATAGCCAGGTACCTATTCTCACCTTGCCCCTCATTTCCCCACATCATCAGGAGAGAGGATTTGGACAAAACTTCCAGATTCAAACCCAGTATGAAAATTTGCATAGTTTCTTTGGACTATATCTGAGATACAAGGCTGGTCTTGTTCCTAATATTCACAGTCTGCATTGTTGGACTTAGCATGTTGTTTGTGCTTCTTGGCAAATGATAATAGAATACAGGTAGGTAGTTGTTGACTTATGACCACAATTGAGCCCAAAATTTCTGTTGCTAAGTAAAACATTTGTTAAGTGAATTTTGACTCATTTTACCACCTTTCTTGCCACAGAAATGTTGTGAATCACTGCAGTTGTTAAGTTAAGGAAATGGTTGTTAAGTGAATCTGGTTTTCCCATTGACTTGGCTTGCCAGAATGTCACAAAAGGTGATCACGTGACCCCGGGGCAGTGCAACCGTCATAAATATGAACCAGTTGCCCAAGCGTCCAAATTTTGCTCACATGATCGTGAGGATGCTGCAGCAGTTGTAAGTCTGAAAAATGGTTATAACTCACTTTTTTCAGTGCCGTTGTAACTTTGAACGGTCACTACACAAACTATTGTAAATCGAGAAATACCTGTGGAGAATAAAGTAAGTTCTCATTGGTATACACGACACACGACAAATTTACGTTTTGAGTTGTCATGCAGGATCAGTCATATGATGATGAGTTATGCAAGCTGAACACTATAAGCACTTCTAAGAAATCTCGTTTCCTTGGGTAGGAAAATGCCATTTCAAGGCAATAAATAGAGAGGAAGAAGATGGGTAGGATTTTCAGCTCCATTCCTCTGCTAAGCCACTTTTGGTTCAGTCAGTCCTGCCCCCATATCTGAAATAGATTAGAAAATAGTCAAAGAAGTTTAGATCAATTTCTATTTTAAAATGGAGTTTGAAGAGTTGAGACTGGTTGTCTTAAGGAATTCTTTGTAATAAAAAAAATAAAAAAAATAGTACAAATATATTTTGGCAATATTTATTGATTTAGCATATGGCATATCATACATGGACTAACAATATATATATTAATATTTCCCCTAGATTAATAAAACAATGAAATATAAATGTTAAAAAGATCTGTTTTCAAATACCAATGTCTAGGCCACTGAAGCGCAGCATCATTTATATCCGTGATGGCGAACTTATGGCATAGGTGGCACACGGAGCCATATCTGTGAGCACACGAGCATTGCCTAGCTCAGGTCCAGTGCGCATGTGTGCGCTGACCAGCTGATTTTTAGGCCTTCTGAGCCCACTGGAAGTCAGGAAACTGGCCGTTTCCGGCCTCCGGAGGGCCTCCGGGGGGGTGGGGAAGGCTGTTTTCGCCCTCCCCAGGCTCCAACAAAGCCTCTGGAGCCTGGGGAGGGTGAAAAACAGGCCTACCGGGCCCAATGTGCCATCGCGTGCCAAAAGTGGGGGTAGCGTGTGGGGTCATGCGCACATGTGTGTGAGGGGGCAGGACACATTGAATTATGGATGAGGGCACGCGTGCACATGACCCCCCCCCACGCTCCCCCTGCTTTTGGCACCCAACAGCAAAAAGGTTAGCCATCACTAATTTATATATAAAAAAAAAAGATACTGAACCGGTAGATGCTCTCAGCTTACATGATCTGATCTATAGTTTGATGTGGGACCCTGCAGTCACCCTGAGGGGAGGAAACTATGCCCCATTTATAGAGTGAGTCCTGGCAGAGACCATGTGAGGTGCAATTCCTATTCAGGATTGTCCATTGCTTGTGTGATAGCTCTAAGCTTGGCACCTTTTTTGTGGGGTCATTTATATGTCTCCCTATGTCTGGATCAGTGGTGGGTTTCAAAAATTTTTACTATCGGTTCTGTGGGTGTGGTGTGGTGGGCGTGGCATGGCTTGGTGGGCGTGGCATGGCTTGGTGGGCGTGGCTTGGTAGGCGTGGCAGGGCAAGGATACTGTAAAATCTTCATTCCCACCCCACTCCAGGGGAAGGATACTGTAAAATCACCATTCCTTCCTCAATCCAGGGGAAGGTTACTGCAAAATCACCATTTCCTCCCGATCAGCTGGGACTTGGGAGGCAGAGAATAGATAGGGGCGGGGCCAGTCAGAATTTTTACTACTGGTTGTCCGAACTATTCAAAATTTCTGCTACCGGTTCTCCAGAATTGGTCAGAACCTGCTAAAACCCACTCTGGTCTGGATGTTCAGTGACGCATTTGGCTTTCCATAGGGAGTCGATGTTAAAGTTGCTGGCAGATGTTGTGAAAGTGCCAATGGGATTTGAGTCTTCTGGCTGATAAATGAGGAAGGTCGGCGGGCATTGATAGGAGTGATTTTTCTGTATTCTGTCACAACTGCCTCTTGCCTTCATAAAGCTGATGGTGCTATATGGTGCAGAACAGGAAGCCAGCAAGTTGGAGTGATCTAGCATCTAACTTACTAGTATGGCAGCTGTTAAGCCATACAGGGGCACAGTATTTTGTTCCAAAGTAGAGCAGCTCTAGTGCTGATGCCCTGGGGGTGGCAGCTGAGGCTCCCCATTTAGTTCCACATAATTTCTAAAGTATGTTGTTCCTAGTATTGATTTTTGCCACTGTATTCTCTGGATGTATCTTATAGGAGAGAGTTTGGTCCACTGTTACTCCAAGGTACTTGGATGGAGATTATAGGGAAGTAAGTTGTTTAAGTAGACCTTTGGGATTTCAAATGCTAGTTTGTTGTTAAGGTGGAAGCACATATATATTGTTTTGCTGGTGCTAGGAGTAAGCCTCCAGTCAGTGAAGAATTTCCCCAAGATTTAAGATCTTTGGACAGGAGACTGCCTGCCACCTCCATGTGTTTTTCTTGTGCTGTTGTGGCCAAGTCATCAGTGTATCCAAATTTGCATTCCCTTGTTGCCAGCATAGCTAATATATATAAGTTGAATAGTGTAGGTCAGAGGTGTCAAACTGGTGGCCCGCAGGTCGGATGCGTTACGTGCATGCCACGCCCACCCCAGCTCCACGAAGAGGAAAAATTTCACAAAACATCACATGACGGCAATGTGACACAGCAAGTTTAACACCTGTGGTGTAGGTGCTGTTACAGAGCCTTGTGGGAAGCTGTTGTTTAATCTTCATACCTTACTTATGTTGTCCCCCATTATTATCTGTCAGGACCTATCACTCAGCATGTTATTAATCAGTCAATGGAGATTTTTGCAGGGGGTAATATACACAGTCTGTATAACAACTGTTTTTCCAAACTGTGTTGTATGCTGCACCTACCGTAGGTCTACAAACACGACCATGGTTTTTAGGTTTTTGACGATACTAATCAGGCAGGATGAAAATATCCTTTAATATCAACATAGCAGTAAATATTCTTGCTGGTTTGTCCTACACTGAGTTTTTGGGTGCTCTTAAGAAATAATAGGTCTGTATTTCTTGCTCATCCCTAACTGTCAACTGTTGTCGTTGAAAAACTTTTGCCATAACAAGTAGGTATTCACATCGATAGCAAACAAACGCAAACCATATCTGGACTTGATCAATTTCTGAATCATGTATAGCGGGGGTATCAAACTAGTGGCCTACGGGCTGAATGTGTCACACACAGGCCATGTCCACTCCAGGCCCGTGAATGGGAAAAATGTCATGAAACGTCATGTGACAGCAACGTGATGCCGCGAGTTTGACACCCATGATGTATAGGAATAGTTTCATTCTTTTTTGCATTGACCAGACTTACTTTGAATACTGTTGTTTATTCTGAGTATCACAATTGAAAAATATTTAGACTCGCATAGGTCCAGAGAGGGGCAAGAAAAATGACCTGGGAACTGGAAGCAATTTCCTGCAATAAAAGATTAAGGGAGCTAGATATTTATAAACTGTTAAAAATGATTATGTGAAGATGGGGAGGGTAATAGCATTTTTCAAGTAACTGAAATATTATTATCCTGAAGGCCATAACTTGTATTTTATTGTTCCAGAATATGATCCATGAAAACTTACAGCCAAATGATGGAACCAGCATAAATTTAAATTAGCATCCTTTATCCAGATTGGGGAACCGGTGACTTTCCAGCTAATGCTGGATAATTAGAAAGCACCCTCATTTGTGGCCATAATGGTTAGACCGCCTGCAAGTTGTAGTTCAGCAACATCTCCAGTCCTCATTGTTTTTCATTTTCCAAAGCATCTTTACTACTGCTGGGCTTCTACTTTCTTTGACCACTGATCAAAAAACAGGACATGTGTTTGTTCATACAAAAATCCAGGCAATTTTTCTCTCTTACTAGGAGGGAATATGCTGATGTGCAAATACATTGTTGTCCAACACTTTTAAAATTATCCCTGCAGAAATAAGCACATATGAAAAGACTCAACCACAACTCCCATAGAAACACCAGTCCATACATTAATAATTACTTGGCCGTTCTATGTAATTCTTGAAAATTGATTACCATGGAGAAAAACAGCTCCGTAGCCTGGAATGCTAATTGGATAGCTCCGAGAAGGACTTAGGCAGAATATTGAAGCCTCTTTTCAAGGGTGGTGTGGTGTCCTGTCCCCTTTGACTGTGATCTATAAAATTCCATTTCTGATCTGCTATGGAAGCCATCATTTGTCGCCTCACTTTATCCTTATCCTTCTTCTGCCCTTGCCGTGCTTTGTTGTCAAAGCAACAGGAAACAGAGCTATACAGAGGCACACAAGCATGCTAGTTTGTTCCCTAACCAACCAGAAGCTGAAGGAAGTGCAGATAAAAATCAATAAGGTGTTTTGTTCACTGATATACTCGAAAGGCATGTTGTGGCATCACATCTACTTCCTGGATCTAACAGTGATGATTTCAAAATGAACTTCAGGCTCCATGCTGATTTTAAATCTTGCAGGTATTGAACTTCTGTAGGATTTTTGCCTTATAACTGAGTCTAGTCCCTGATCTATTTAATTTAAGGTGATCTATCTAGCATTCTTTCTCCAGGTCTCAAGTAGATTTTTCCTAGATCCAAGTGAAGATGCTAAGGATTGAATGGGGAACGTTCTACAAAACTACTTGTTCAGCTATAAATGTTTCGTTTCTACACTTTTTAAAAATTCTGGAACCCTTGAACTAGGAAGTATGCCATTTGTATCAATCCTAAATGTGTGAGTGTTTCTTTAATGTATAAATTACAAGCAAAGGGGACCAATCTAGTCTGCCACCTTGACATGGTGGTATTTATCCCTTGTTATGATCTATTACAGATCAGTCTTTTTGGCTAGACCCATTATTTGTATTCAGAAAAAAAGACATGCGTCTGAGAATACACATGCTCTCTGCCCTCAATTGCAATAGCAGGGTGTAGTGCCTTCAATCTTGATCAGAAACCTAGCAGGATGCAAAGTATTTAAGTCTTCCTCTCCCAAGGTCTGTAAATCCTTCTGAACTTGCCATTTACTTTTTTAAAAAGCTATTTACCCATTGCTATAAGTACAAAACAAGCTGCATCCAGTTTGGTAACATACATTTCTCCAGTCTGGAGACATACCATATTATGAACTGCTTCATAATAACTTACTGGTCCAAAATCCTACTTAATTCCCAAGTAGATGTGGAAAAAAAACACCAGTTTCAAGAAAATAGCATATATACAACAGGAAATGGAACATAACAGCATTGCTGGATTATTCCAAAGCATCATTCTCATTCCTCTAGAAAACCCCCAAAGTATGCTCATGTTTCTCATCCTCTGGTATTTGGAGGCATATCATCTGTGATCTTCGAAAAAATAGTATGCCTAACTATTCATGTTATAATCTTAATGATCTTCAGGAGATATCTTTTAGAGGGCCATGCAAAGTGCTTTCATTAGGAAGCACTAAAATTTATCTCTTCCCACTAATGCTTTACAACTGCGTCTACAATCTTGATTTTACAGCAAAATAAAAAAAAAAATGTTTTCCAACTCCAATGAGAAAAAAGGTTGTAAGTTTGCACACTTCTGTGTTCCTAGTATCTGTACGGCTGTAAGAAGTAAAACTGAGTTGCTTGCATCGTAACATGATCCTACAATAAAACACAATTTTATTGTAGAAAAGTTAATATATTTCTGATCTGAAATAATAAATGGAGCTCCTATCATCATGCTCCCAGCTGACCAGCTATCTTTTGGCTCTTTTTAAAAATAATTTATCAATGTTAATAAGTGCTAAAATTGGGCCTATGCACTCCATCACCAACTAGCTTCAAGTGATCACTTAGAGAGGTCTTGGGCTGGATCTTGGATTGAAAGTTTGTTTGTAAGTGCAGCATGACATGGATCACTCTGAGTTGAGCTAGTTAAGTTTTAACTCCTGTTCATTTGAGTTACAAAGCTATCGAAGTTGTTCACTATCGTGATAAGCTTGGAATGCAATTTTGACCATTTGACTACTTGAACTTTATTGGATGACCCTAGATTTTAATATTATGAAACAAGCAGGAAGCTTTTCGTATTCCCATATTTACTAGTTGAACCATTGTTAGATGAATAATAAAAATACTTATTATTTTAATACCCACCCTTTTGCTTTCTTTGCTGACTCCTTTATGTTCTAAATATTCTAAATGCAATGAGGAGATAAGAGTCAATCCTCATCTGCTTTTCTGTTGTATTAGACTTATGGTTCCCAGTAACATTGTTAGGGCTGGTCCATGTTCCTTTCTTGTCTCCAGGTGCCATTTGGGGGGCATCAGGTTAAGCCAGAAGTGATAAGGCCTGTTGAAAGATGGGAGCTTATTTCAGTAGCTGTGAGTGTGTGGCAATCTTGGCTCCTGTTCAGTGGTGGGTTTCAAAAAATTTTACTACTGGTTCTGTGGGTATGGCTTGGTGGGAGTGGCTTAGTGGGCGTGGCAGGGGAAGGATACTGTAAAATCATCATTCCCTCCCCAATCTAGGGGAAGGTTACTGCAAAATCCCCATTTCCTCCCAGTCAGCTGGGACTTGGGAGACAGAGAATAGATGGGGGTGGGGCCAGTCAGAATTTTTACTAACGGTTCTCTGAACTACTCAAAATTTCCGCTACCGGTTCTCCAGAACTGGTCAGAACCTGCTGAAACCCATCTCTGCTCCTGTTCCTACACAGTTAATATATGTTGATGTTATTTAGACCCACAACAATCCTGGCTGGTGTAGCAAGAAGACTTTGCTAAGGAAAGTTTTCAGGATTGGTTCTGCCCCCCATTCTCTGACTGCTCTGCACTATCAAGCCCCCAGAGATACAGTTGCAGGGACATGCTAAAGAGATGCTGCACAGCAGTTTCTTCCTTCCCTATGGTGGGGTACGGCTGACCCTTTGAAGAACAAGCCAACCTGGTATGCCCAGAGAGCTACTAGAAGAAAAGAAGGGGGTTCTGTCAAGTTTGGTGCAGGAAGAGTTTTGTATGTAGTGAGAAAGAGGTGATCTCCAGCCAGGTGGAAAGTTAGCTTAATTAGAAGCATGTTAAGGTTGTTGTTGTTGTTTTGTATTTAAACTATTACATGAGTGGAAACTTTATTTTGGTGTCTATGGAGATTCTCAGTCATCCAGGTCATGGTTGTCCCAAGGGTGCTTTTTCAAGAGGCAACTGGACTATCTGGTTTTTCTTTGAAGATGCTTCACTTCTCATCCAAGAAGCTTCTTCAGCTGAAGAAGTTTCTTTTGGTGCATTTCATAAAGTTGATTTTTGTTTCAATTGGCCAGTTTCCCCTTCTATTGCCCATCTCAGCTGGGCTGAACTAATGACCTGACTTTTTTATTTGGTTTCCTTTCTGTAAATCCTTTCTGTAATTAGCCAAACTTGTGTGGGGTGAAGATTTCCCTTCCATCCTCTCTGGGTTCCCCCAGAATGCTAGTGTGATGGGAGAAATCAATTTATAATGGTGGGGAGTGGGAATGGTATCAAGGAGATCACATTTTCCATTCATTGATCATCCATAAATGTGGTTACCTCAGAACAGAAGGGGCTGGTTCATGAGGGTGGCTTCCCCCCCCCCCCCCAGTATACTTCACATCACACAGTGGTGGTGTGTTAGCAAGAACTGGTGACCACACACCATGCTCAGATAAGATTATTTTTTATGTTAATTTTATTAAATATTACAATTAAAGGATAAAAACTAATACATGCTAATAAAAGAAAAAATAGGAAGTCCAGAAAAGAAAAAAAAGAAGAAAGAAAAATAGAAAAGGAAGAAAAGATAAAATATAGTAAATAAAAAGAAATAAATTTATAAAGAAATGTCTTTCTCTTTCCTCATAACAAGTATAAACAATTTTAGTAACTTAATCAAGTTTCTCTTAAACTATAACAAATGATCTTTTCTTTCCTTATCCCATCTCTTATCTAAAAACAAATCCTTAAAGTTCAGTCCTGGTCAGCAAAAATCTGTTAAGGGTTACTAGAGACAGCAACATATCTATTTTAATCTTGGTTAAATAAACTAACTTTATATTCTTCTTTTCACTTTTATCAATCTTAACTTTTAGTCCCTTCAACTAATGTCCTAGAACTTGTTTTCTTTTCATTTTTGTCATTGTCCTTACAACTGTTTCATTTCTTACAATTATTTTGCTTATTCTAATTTCTAAACAAGCAACATGGCAAAGATTAACACATCATTTGGATTAGATTTTTTTAAAAATCAGCAAGGGCATGAAGAAGCATGAACCAATTCTCTTTTCCAATCTGGAAAAATAAAATGTATACATTTGTAAGCAAAAAAGCATTAGTCATAAGAAAGGGTTTGGTTATCCATCCTCCAGACAACCTCCTAATTTCATAAAGGATTATTTTTTAAAAATGACGTCGTGTATTAAAGCAGGGAATCTCAAGGATCCAGGCCAGATTTCCAGTTACTATATATTATTGCAGCTCCTTGGGGAAGAGCACACAACTGAGTTTGTTGGTGACAGTAACAGCCTCCAGCTCACTAAATTAATGAGACTTTTCAGATGCCTTCGGTGATTGTGGTTGCAGTGCTAAAGTAGCCCTGAGGTGAATTCCCTTAGTTTTGGACTCCAAAATATAAATGTTTCTTTTAAAACAATTAATTGATTGATTCAGCCAATTGGTGAAATAGGTATGTGTCTTTGTGCCTTCAAGTCAGTTTTGACTCCTAGAGACTGTCTGGTCTAGTCCCTGTAGTTTTCTTAGCAAGATTTCAGAAGTAGTTTGCCCTTGTCTTCTTCTCAGGGCTAAGAGAGAGTGACTGATCCAAGGTCGCCCAGCTGGTTTTGTGCCTCAAGCAGGACTAGAAGTCATGGTCTCCACCCTCTAGTCCACTACACCAATTTGCTTGGTAAGATGTTAGCTATGTATTCCCAATTTCTTGGGATGTATTCTTCCTGTGTCAGTTATATTTTTTTCATGATCTGACACAATGCATTCAGCATCTGCCAATTTATGTCAGGAAGCTTTTAATACTAGTTAAAACCTGGCCAGATGCCCTAAGTAACAACTAAGATCAGTGCTCATGCTACAAACAGAAAAGTTTAATTGGGTGTGATCTGTGGACATATTAACTGATGTATTTGGGGTGTAATATTACTGCCTTAAAATTTTGAGACTTTGTTTTAAAGTGAGAGGGATAAAAGTTGAATATTGGTTTATCTGCTTATGCACAAAAAATGTTCTCCTTTCACCAACTGCCCAGTAATTCAGAAAGATTACTGACTGTAATTGTGATATCAGAACACACACAACTAGGTTAGAGAAGAGCTAATAGCTACATTCGCTTGCCATGATAAATATATTTAGTCTTTTCATTGCTTATGTTATGCAAATTAGCTAATTTGGTTGGGTTATTGTACAGTGTACTATTCAGACCAATATATGAATCCATTTAGTAACCAGTTAAGCACATTGAGTGAATGTAGAGTTCTGTATTTGAATTTTAGCAGTTTGTAACTCAGTTAGTTAAACCTGAATAAATCATATTTTTATCATAACAAGATATGTATATAGAGTGATATGTTATACGAAGGAGAAAATGGAATAAACAGAATATTGAATCTAACTTAAACATTTGCAGAGGAGATCAGTTGGAATCAGTGGATCTACTAGATCCAACTTAAATGTTTTCAATTTATGGTATCCCGATATATCAAATTAATCATATATTTTATCACTTTTCCACCACATATTGCCTTTTACTCTTAACTTTCACTGACTGAAATTAGGCAATAAGTTTTCCAGGGTAGTGCCCTGTCATTAGCTTAGATCTAGATAAGGGCACAATGTCAATTCCCATGCAAGATTGATCTTATGATTTGGTACCAAAATTGTTGAGCAACTCCAGTGATAATGGAGTTCTAACCATGGAAAAATTACATCTATTGAAAAATTCCATGGTATTACTGCTTTACTTCTATAACAATTATCTGAGTTCTAATTGGAGAGATATTTATCCACCCCATTTCCCACCGTCTAGGATCTGGTCATAGTAGCATAGTTGTTAGCAAAGGAATATGCAGAATTGCTGGTATGTCAGCATTAGAAATGTTAAAGACAACAGAGGTTTGCCATGGGAAGAGGGCTGTATAAACCAAGGAATACCAGCAATTTATTATAAGGGTACAGAAAATATGTTTCGACTTAGGCTAGAAGACATAAAGTGAGGTACTCACTTAATATCCTAGAATTATTGTGATCAGTTATTGGCTGGCTGTACTCTGGCAGTTACAGATATATAAATATGCCTGTGCTTGTCATGTTCTAATCATCAAATATATCAGTATTTTATATTTAATTCATACAGACAGAAATGCTGGCATTTAGAAGTGTCCTAATAAAATATTCTGGCTGTATTTACACAACATTGTAAACTAAAATATGGTTGCTCACTTGTGCTGCGGATTGCAAACAAAGCTGCTGTATATTATCATTTTAAAAAATAGGAAAATAATGTGTTCGGTGCAGAATGTTCCTTACATCATTGTCAATGCATTGCTGTTCATAAGAAAGCTGATTTTCCTGAGAATGGATTTGATTTGTTTAAAAGATATAAGAAAGAGGAGGAAAACTGATTGCTAAGAAAATCAATAAATAAATTGACAAGAAAGCCCTATTCTCCCATTTGTACCCTAGCCATCCCTGAAGAAAATAATAAGCAAGTATTTCTGTGTTGATCCTGAGAGCATGACACTAATTTTTTTATATGTTTTTCTGTATTTTAGCATTTTTTTATGCATGGGGCACAACTGTAATTAAGAGCTGCAGGATGAAAAGATGGCACAGTCAGTGCTGGTACCACCAGGACCTGACAGCTTCCACTATTTTACGAAAGAATCACTGGCAGCTATTGAACAACGCATTGCCGAGGAAAAGGCGAAGAAGTCCAAGCAAGAGCGCAAAGATGTCGATGATGATGAAAATGGACCAAAACCAAATAGCGATTTGGAAGCTGGCAAATCCCTGCCCTTTATATATGGAGACATACCTCCGGGGATGGTGTCTGAGCCATTGGAGGACCTGGACCCATATTACATTAACAAAAAAGTGAGTCCTCTGCTGGGATTTTAACACAGAATTTGGGAGGAGGGAAATTCTGCAGAGTCCTCTTTAATCAGTGGATTGGAGGACAACTTCTATACTTCAGATTATTATCTCCTAAATATGGATTACTACTTCCGTTCATTTATGCTCACAACTAAAGCATCACTTGGGGAAAATATTACAATACTGTAAATATGTTATTTCACACCCCCGCCCCATTATTGTGAAGCAGTTTTATTATATCTTTCGTATTCGCACATCTGGAGGAAAACAATTGGAAAAAAAATATTTAACAAAAATTACATGACATTTGCAACAAATCTTAACTTTACAGAGTCAGTGTTTTTAAATGATTGAATCTGTTTAGCAATTGCCCGCTGGCCTAGTTCTTCTTTTCATAGCAGTAAGGATGTAAATGTTTGACTTGGTTTCTGTACTATCCTACAGCTATCTGGGTTGCTGTTAGATCTGTAGCCTTAGAACCACCTGACTCTGACTCTGCTGTAAAAAAGAAAGGAAAAGAAAATATATTTTTGCAGGCAGAAAATCTTGCTTTCAATTTAACTAAAATTAAAATAATTCTTTGGCCTGGTCATCTCCAGCTTGTATCCTTCACATGCTCATCTTCCAGAATTCATAGCCAGAAAGGAGAAGGTCAAGCTTTTTGGGAATTTTGTATGTTAACACAGCATTTGGAAAAGGCCACTGTAAGCCTTAAGAGCAGAACATTATTTTTTTTTTTGTAATTTCTTCTATAAGAAAATATATAAGAACAGCAAGATACTGGTACATGTTTTTATACCCTCAGAAGATGTGTATCAAAACTTGCTCAATGAGTAGTTTCCAAAACTTCATTCCGCTTCTTTATTCTGAGTAGAGCCCTTTTGCTAATGGCTAAACAAAAAGTAAAAGTTAAATAAGCTTCCTGTTTATACAACTCAGTTAGTAGGATGTTTTTTTAACTCCAGAAGATTGGAGTTAATCTTTTTAACTCCACTGAATAGAACAAGTAGAAGGAGTTTTTAAGCATATAACCAGGCACATAATCACCCCAGCAGACATATTTTTGACCCCATCTTTAACTTAGAATAATTAGTATCTGATCTGGATATGGATGACATTAGACTGAGTCCTTTAACATGGTCAAATCATTTCCTGGTCCAGATGACATTTTCACTGCTCATACCCACTACAGGGTATATGGGCCCATGAAGAAGGTCTTCCTGAAGATCTAATGAATCTTGATTGATTCTGGAAGGTTCCTGGTAAGTTTCATATCATCTGTTAAGCTGTTCCACTGAGTGCCTGGTGGACTTCTGGCATGAGGTGGTAATTGGGATGTTTGGTATGATTCTTCCCAAGTAGCCTCTTTCTATATTGGTTGATACTGGGATTGGAGTTGAGGCAGTGGTGGATTTCAAAAATTTTTATTACCGGTTCTGTGGGTGTGGCTTGGTTGGCATGGCTTGGTGGGAGTGGCAGAGGAAGGATACTGCAAAATCTCTATTCCCTCCCCAATCCAGGGGAAGGTTACTACAAAATCCCCATTTCCTCCCAATCAGCTGGGACTAGGGAGGTAGAGAACAGATGGAGGGGGGGCAGTCAGAATTTTTACTACTGGTTCTCCGAACTACTCAAAATTTCTGCTACCTGTTCTCCAGAACTGGTCAGAACCTGCTGAAACCCACCTCTGACTTGGGGGTGTTCTTTGTTTTACTAGGACTTATGGAACAAGACATGCAACAATTGAAGTGTCAGTGAAAGGAAAGTAAACTAAAATGTAATCCGACTGAGCTTGAATATGAACTAAAGGTAGTTCTCACCATAACTGAACCCAAAATCTCTGTCCCTAAGTGATGTGGTTATTAAGTGAGTCATGCCCAATTTTATTATCGTTTTGCCATGGTTGTTAAATGAATCACCACAGTTGTCAAACAAATCTGCTTTCCTCATTACCTTTACTTGTTGGAAGCCCCTTGGGTAGGTCACAAATGGTGATCACATGATTCTAGACATTGTAACCATTCTAAATGCATGTCAGTTGCCAATTCTGATCACATGACCAGTGTTTACATTTTTTAAGTACTGTCATAACTTTGAATTGTTATTAAATGAATGATCGTAAGTCAAGGAATGCCTGTATAGTCAAGCCCACTGCCTGTGACTTTAAGTGT
Organism: Pantherophis guttatus; assembly: GCF_059756535.1. NCBI lineage: Eukaryota > Metazoa > Chordata > Lepidosauria > Squamata > Colubridae > Pantherophis > Pantherophis guttatus. Next base: position 149,935,052 of record NC_142063.1, read on the forward strand.
GGGGAGGAACTTGTTTAAATTTGACTGCTTCCTAATAGAGAAATAGGAGCTGGAGAAAGTCTTGTGACTTATTAGTACAAGATTTTGCTATTAACATTGCTCACGTTCTCTGTAATCTTGATTATTCAATCAGAAGTGTGTGCCTGAAGCGCCACCAGCAATATTATCTAGGACTCCTTTTGATCTGTGAGCTCTGATGAAGTGACTCGGGTGCTCATATCCTCAGTTTGGATTCAGTTATGGAATGAAAATGCATTTTATTCTGGTGGATGACCTTCAACACTGAGGGAATGCATCCATTCTGGTATTTTTATATCTCTCAGGTGTATTTAATACTATTAGCCAGGTTATCCTGCTAGACTGTCTAGAGGACTGGGAGTTAAATGTGCTGCCTTTTATTTTCTGAGGGAGCAGGTCCAATCTATGATGGATGGGGAATAGAAATCAGCCCATCAGGTAGTCACTTGTGGATAGCCTTCCTCTGCTGCTGTTCATTATATACAGGAGACTGTGATTGATTCATTGGGAGTGAGATATTATCAATATGCAGATGATACTGAATTTACCATCTATCTACATCTTAGTAGAATAACGGTAACTTTAAAGTCATACCGATGGGTCCTAGTTCATGGATGAGAGCTACCTGGAGACTTCCTGAAGATTAAGAAAACGCTGTATCTGCTATATGCCCCAATTTATCAATTCTACACAACAAATAAAACATCTTTGCATAGGTTATATAAAGTTTTTCTTCACTTCTTTCAATGGGGAACACAAGCACAGTTCCCCTATCATATGCTAACAAAATACAGAGTATGTCCTGAAATTGCTGGAATTTGGTGGGAACCTGAAATGGAAAGCAAAATATGTTCACTACAATTTTTCCCAAACTCTAGTAAAATTAGAGCGCCTATCTGCATTTATTGGATTTGCAGAACACTCCACATATTGCATGGGTACATTTTTACAGATATTTTTAGGAAGCATAACAATTTTTTAAAAGTATAACCACACTTACAAGGTGAAGTATAAGCATGGTGCACCATATATATCATCTATTCTTTAAGAAGTTTTTTCAGATATACAAAGTGACCAAGTGCAGCTTCACAAGAACACATATAATACCTTTTAGTTGTTGAGACTCATGTCCTGATTAAAAAAAAAAGTTTTAACGAGCTTTCCTTATTTGGCAGTGAAAAACTCTGCAGCATTACTGGACTTGTCTAATCCATTGATTTCAATAGATTAAGATGTTGGGAGTGGGGAAGGAAACCGCTGGGTTACTGATGCTGAAGCTGGTGAGAAACTAGTCTACAATTAAAGCCATAGAAGAAAAGAGCTTTTCTCAGGCTGTCAAAATCTAGGTTTTGCTCCTGAATTTAGTGTACAATATTTAGATTTTTATCTAGTTGCATAAGTCTGGTTCCATGTTAAAGTATCTGTTTAGTTGATGAGCCCTCTTTGAATCATAAATAGATATGATTGAACAAAATTAGATAGGGGGCCAGACAGATTACCTTCTATATTTGTAACTGCTACTTTAATAAAGTCTTTTGTATATATGATAGATAGACCAATGCAGAACCCATTTTACAGGTTCTGAATCCAATTTTCTCCATTAATTCTGTTGCTTTTTTTCTAGACATTTATAGTATTGAATAGAGGGAAGGCAATATTCCGATTCAGTGCCACATCTGCTGTGTACCTGTTAACTCCTTTCAACCCTCTTAGAAAAATAGCTATCAAGATTTTGGTACATTCATATCCTTTTCAAGTTCTTAGCTCACAATGATTGAAATAATGCTATTTCTGTTTTCAGTAAATTGACTATTTAAACCATGGGGTTTGTTGGTTTGTTTGTTTGTTTGTTTGTTTGTTTGTTTGTTTGTTTACTTCCTGCTTTGCCCTTTTCATCTTCTCTTTTTGCCTCTTACCCATTTCTTTATTTTTTATTTTATTTATTTACCCATTTCTGCCAATGTTGCCCTCTACCCATTCATGAAGTACAGAGCTTTAAAAAATAGATGTTAAAAAGCCTTCCTTTTTTTCTTCTGTTTTTCCCCATGGTTTCTTCTCTGCAGCCTTTATTTCTCTTATCCTACTTTTGAATTTTGTTTTATTAGACCAAACACCGGTGATTTGGACTCTTGACCCTATGATTTTTAGATGGTTATCAGGAGCTCCTCAATAAAATGAATAAGGATATGCACCTTTTCTTAAAATGAATTCATCTGCCAATCGTTCTTTCCCTGCAGTGAGATAAATGGGAGATTTGTCTTATATTGGAAGAGCCATTTCCAATTCCTGGGGCTCTAATTAGGCATATCAAGGCAAATCAAATTTCCACGTGAGTGTGCCTCTTGAAAAATATCCCTGCATTTTCTGCTAAATTCTTGGGATCCATGCTATATATAAATTGATTTATTAGATATTTCACAGTTATTTTCAGACAGTTAAAAATATAAATTTGGAGCAGTCTAGGAGTTATGCCTGTTGAAACTCATGTATTACTTGTAAGATGCTGCGTTCTGTATTCATTCAGAATACAGGAGGATGTCTCCTTGTTATCCACTGCATAAATGACGAACGTTCAATAGATGTTCTAAGATGCTCCTTGTGTTTTGTTCTGTATATTCTAATAGCCCTTAAAGCACTGCATTGTGACTCAAGGCTTTCAAGTACAGCTTGACTTTTTCTATGAAAAAAAATATAGTTGAAGTTTGCTTTATGTATATGTGCACAAAAGTTGTACAAGCATTCAGTACAAACTTGAGTCCAAATAGTAAGTCTTTATGTTTTCCTTTTTATACAAAATTAACAATATTCTTTTTCAGGTAGAAAGCACTGGTATGTTTTCATGTAATTTTAATATGAGCCTGTAGTACAGTGGACTAAAGCACACTGTTATTAATATCTGCTGCTTGCAATTACTGCAAGTTCAAATCTCACCAGGCTCAAGGTTGACTCAGCCTTCCATCCTTTCAAAGGTAGGTGAAATGAGAACCCAGATTGTGGGGGCAATAAACTGACATTGTATAAAATATACAAAAGTATGAAGGCTATTGCTTAACGCATTGTAAGCCGCCCTGAGTCTCCGGAGAAGGGCGGCATATAAATTAAAGCAAAAAAAAAAATGGTATAATTACTCTGAAACTATATTTTGATTGATCTTGAAAATCGTGAGAGAATTCTGAATACTGGTTCTTAGATAAATTAGAGCAAATGTGATGTGGAGAATAAAATTATACTACTCTATTCATCTGTGAAGTTTTCAAGATGTTGTGCAAGGCAGTTTCTCTCCAATTTCAGGACACACAAAATATTAATGAACAGCAAATGCTCATGTCAAGCAGCATGGCCTTCAGTTTTTGCAGTTTCTATACTCCTAACCTCAGTACCTTTTAGTGGAATCCTATGCACATCAGATCCATATAGACAATTAATAAGCTGTATTGGTTTGTTTTAATACATTTATGTATGCCATTTTTTTTAACTATTTGAAAGTGTAATATACTGGATCAGCTCCAGAGAGTGAGTAGATTCCATTGTTTCAGCACAATCAAACACATACCTATTTTAAAATGTCTCATGTATTCCATGTTACGTATTCTCAGTGTATAAAAAATATGTATACAATTCCAGATGAATTCATATTTGTATGGTTTTGAGAGCTCTTTTTCACAAATATTCTTTTGAGCCTTACAGCCACATTCTGGTCCTCAATGGCTACATTCTAGAAAATTCTTAATGAACAACTTGGCTGTATCTGTGTGGGGAATGAAGCAGACTTAAAAGGGAACCATCCTATAAAAAACTAAATGTTAAGATTCTCTTTTATTAGAAGGAGGGCCCCAGTTCCACTCTTTACATCCCCATGAATTGTCAGGAAAGGCCTCTGGTTCTTGAACCAGTACTTGGCAGAAGCCTCCTTTCATCCTAAAAATCATCACGCTGAAAACCTTCACCAAAATCTGAGTAGAAATTGTGCATGCTAATTCGGCAGTTCATCCCAATAATCTCTTGTATACCGTTCTGAGCACCCACTAGGAAGGTGAAATGCACATGTAATAACCCAACCCTTAAATAAAGCAGCTCTCAACATGTTTTATTTTATGCTGCCATCATGTGGCCATTTAATGCCTCATATACAAGAAAACATTTCTAGTAAGATGGTGACAGGGAAGAATTCTAACACAAACCTTGAATTATTCTTTGCATGACTCAGCCATTACCTCAGGAAAGAAAGCAAAAAAAGTCAAGATGATGGCCACGCCATCAGTGTCCTAACCTTTTTTTTTTTTACATGTGTCATAACGCACAATAAAAAAAATGGGGTAGTACTTTAATTATCTGTCTATGGCCATCTTTTTTTTTTTTTACTTTTTTTGATCCTTTGCAGACACTCCTGGAATTGCTGTTCTTCTTACCTTCCCTTTGAGCAAGTCTTTCAGGCAGGTAGCCTTTATTTCCATAGCACCACTTTCTTAAGCCCTTCCATTAATAAGCACACAGGCATACAGCTGTTTTGAAGCCAATCAAATGTTTGTTGCATTCTCCCTAAAAGAACAATATATATATATGTGTGTGTGTGTGATCTGATTATTCTACCAGGACTACTGCTCTGTAGCGCGACCCGGGGTCCATTAACTGAGGCAAGACTAGGCTGGGTTCAAACAAGAATGGTTTATTGGCTAACAGTAACACGAACGGCTTGAGAGAAACAGAACGACAACTAAGGGTTTGACAGCTATTTATACCGCAGCTGTCAAACTATGTGACAAATAGGAGGACAGGATTCTCCCGCCGGCAAGTCCATGCATCTTAGCCAATCAGAGCCTCGCGTCGTAAGTGCGAGGACTTAACACCCCTTCCCCCTTGGACGGAGCAGGCGTAGTTGGCTAAGTAAGTTGGACGCCTGCGCGTCCGCGAGGACCTTCGCAGTTCGGGGGCGGCCGCTGGAGGAGTAGGTGGTGCTTGTGGCGCCAGCGGAACTCCCTGCAACTCCACTGGGACTCTGGCGTCAGAGCCGTCATCGGGAAGCAGGCCCAGTTCACCAAGTAAGTTGGGCTCTGGTGGCGTGCTTGAGGTAGGGACCTCTGGTGTGTAGGTAGGGACTGGAACTGCTGCATTGTCATCCTGGTTGGCTGTGTTTACAGGCCTGGATGTAATACGGGCTCTGACCTGGTTTATATGGCGGTGCCACAGCCAGCCTTCGGGCAGTCTGACTTGGTAGGAGTAGGGCCTGGTGATTTGTTCAACAGTTCCGGGAAGCCACTTTGGTTCACCCCCGAAGTTTTGTGCATAAACGAGATCGCCCACGTTAAAGCTGCGGTGGCGGCTTGTGGAATCTGGAGGTTTTTCGGGGGAGTAGGATGGGTGCAAACGGTCGAGGTCGGTGCGTAGCCGCTGGCCCATTAACAGTTCTGCGGGGCTCCTGTTGGTAGAAGGGCAGGGTGTTACATGCTGTGCCAACAGGTAGCGAGCCACTTTCTCTGGCCAGTCCCCACTGTTAAATCGTGATAGGGTCTCTTTAGCTGACCTCACGGCCCATTCAGCCAGGCCTTTGCTAGCAGGGCAAAATGGTGCCACCCTGGCATGGCGGATTCCATGGCTGGCCAGGTAGACTTGGAAGGCAGCAGAGGATAATTGTGGGCCATTGTCAGAGACCACTACATAAGGTAGACCGTGGTTGGCGAATAGTCTCTGGAGCGCCCTGATGAGGGCAGTGGATGTGGTGGATGCCATGGCGACTATCTCTACCCACTTTGAGTAGGCATCAACCACCATCAAGAAGGTCTGCCCATGGAAGGGCCCGGCAAAATCCACATGGATTCTTGACCATGGGGACTTAGGCATTTCCGACTCCTTGATGGGGGCTGCTGGGGCCACTGGGCGTGACTGCTAGCAAGACTAGCACCCTGCAACCCACTGGGTGGCCACTCGGTCAAAACTTGGCCACCAGACATAACTTCGCCCTAATGTTTTCATTTGGACGATGCCCGGGTGACCCTCATGGAGGGCCTCTAGCACCGGCTGCTGAAGTTTGGGTACTACTCTGTTTCCCCATAGCAGACACCCTCGCTGCACAGACAGCTTGTGCTGTCTGACCTGGTACGGTTTGAAATCAGGCCCTACTTGCCCTGGAGGCCAACCCCTTTGCACCCAGTCTAAAATCCTGTGAATGGTGGGGTCCTTGGCAGAGTGGGCAGCCATATCAATGGCGGTAATAGGCAGGTTTAGGGCATCGATAAGGAGAACATGGGATGCCGGAGAGGGGTCAAAAACGGAGATGGGCATGGGGCAGCGGCTGAGGGTGTCCACGTGGGCCAGATGTTTGCCAGGGCAATAGATAAGGGTGTAAGAGTAGGCGGTGAGGAATTCGACCCAGTGTGACATGCGGGGGAAGAGAACCTGGGGCATTTGGATGTTGCCAGCCAGGAGACCTAAAAGGGGTTTGTGGTCTGTGATCAAGGTGAGGGGGCGGCCATATAAGTAATCATGGAAACGCTTAATAGCCGCCACAGTAGCCAGTGCCTCCTTGTTGATCTGGCCATAGTTGTGTTCTGTGGATGAGAGGGTTCATGAATAAAACGCAATGGGGGCCTCGGTGCCATCTGGGAGGGCATGGCTTTAGACGGCTCCTATTCCAAAAGGGGACGCATTAGCGAGCAAAACTAAGGGAAGACTGTCAGTGTATTGAACCAAGACAGCCTCAGAAGACAAAAGGGATTGGACGGCAGCAAAAGAGGTGGCTTCCCGGGGGCCCCAATGCCAGGGAGTCCTTTTGTCTAATAGGTGGTGAAGAGGCTCTGCCACCGAAGCCTTGTGGGGCAAGGCTGAGGAAGGTTTGTAGGTCTGTCTTATTGGCTGGTGGAGGAGCCCTCTTAATGGCTGCAACCTTGGACGGTGTGGGGTGTATACCTGTGGCATCGATCAAGTAGCCCAAGAATTCTACCCTAGGCACCCCTATTCTGCACTTAGTTTTTTTGAGTTTCAGTCCAGCCGATTGGAATCGACGCAGGACTGCCCGTAATTTGGTTTTTAAATCAGCATGGCTAGAGGCTGATATGAGGACATCATCAAAATATGGAACGACTCCCTGCAGTCCTTGCAGTAGTCGTTCCATAAGCCCTTGGAAGATGCCCGGGGCAACACTTATGCCAAACTGGAGGCGGCGACATTTAAACGCTCCCCAGTGAGTCACGATGGTCTGGGCTGTCGCGGTGGCATCATCCACCGGGAGCTGCTGATAAGCTTGCGCCATATCCAGTTTGGCAAAAATGGAGCCCTTGCCAAGAGAGTGCAACAGATGTTGCACCACAGGCACTGGTATGGATTGGCCTGGAGCGCCCTATTTACGGTACACTTATAATCCGCGCAGATGTGGATTGACCCATCTGGCTTGATGGGTATGACTATGGGGGTCTCCCAGGGGGCGTGATCAGTAGCCTCTAGTATGCCCTGCGCTATGAGCTTGTCTAGCTCTTTTTCAACTAGTGGCCTGAGTGCAAAAGGCACCCTTCTTGGTTTCAGCCTAATGGGGCTATCTGAGGATCTAAATTGAGGGAGATGGGTGACCCCTTATATTTACCCAATTCGTCGTTGAATACGTCAGCTAATTCAGCCATGACATCTTCGAAATTGTCGTGAGTGGTTGAGTGTATGCCAGTTATGCCAAGGCCCAGGGCGCCAAACCAGTCAAGCCCCAGCAGGCTGGGCAGAGGGTCTTTCACGATTATCAGTGGTAGATTGCCGGTGAAGTTTTTGTGCTCAACCAGGAGCTTGGTGCGACCCAGGGGATGTCATTTCCCTGGATGTCACCCAGGGGATGTCATTTCCCTGGATGTCACCCAGGGGATGTCATTTCCCTGGTAGTTTCTAAGGTGCACCTGGCACGCCTGAAGCATTCTTTTTGTCATTTGTGGTGCCATCTTCTTCAGAGTGTCCCAAGAGATCAGGGATTTTGACGATCCCGTATGGACCTCCATTCTGCAGGGGGCCCCTTCAATAGTCACCGTCATGTAGATTTTACTGTTGGAGCCGGTTTTGGCTCGGCGGGCAGACAGTGCAGGGAGGTTGTTACCTCTCGAAATTGTGAAACAATCACTGCTCGGCTTCATGGTCTTTTGGAATGGTCTTCCAGAGGTGTTTGACTGAGTGGGTTGTAGGTTTGCCTGGCAAACGCGTGCTAAGTGCCCCTTCTTTCCGCATCTACGGCAGATGGTATTTTTAAAACGACAAGCCACTCTAGGGTGCATCTCACCGCAACCCTGACAGGGTGACCCAACGAACTCCTTGTCTGAGGTATTTATTTTGCCCTTGACGGTTTTGAGGCAGCTCACGTCGTCCTCTTCTTCCTCAGTTACCTCAGAGTCCAGTTCTTCGGAGTGGACAGTGTTGGGCTTACTGACAGGCATGGCGGCTTGTGACTTTCGTATTTCTGTGGTGGATTTGCTTGATAATTCGCAAGCTTGAGCTTCCTCGATAGCTGTGGCGAGGGTGATGTCTTTCTTTTCGAGTAGATGGCATTGTACCCTCAAGTCTCTCATGCCGCAAATGAACTGTTCCAGCAGGGAGTCTTCCAGTTCATTAAATTCGCAATTCAAGGCGGCAGTCCTGAGGGAGGCAGCGTAATGATTGATGGACTCCCCCTTAGCTTGCAGTATTTGCTAGAACGCGAACCTGCGAGCTATTCGTGACGCAGTTGGCGCGTAATGGCACTTGAGTTTTTCCCTCAGGACCTCCCAGGAGACTGTCTGGACAGGAATGGGGGCTAGTAGAGTTAGCACAGTAGCGAACATCTCGGGACCGCAAGCATTTAGGAAATGTGCTCTTTTGGGGCTGCTGGTCAGTCCTGTGAAATCCTTTGCCTCCAGGTAGCATCATACGAGCTTCATACGAGTTCTAGGTTTCCGTTGCGGGATTGAAGGGGGCGAAGGTTGGAGGTGCCATCCTTATAAGGATGGGGACCTGTTTTAGGAAAACGACTTCTCGTCGCTTCAGTGACTCAGCCTGTGCCTTGGCTTCGCGCGAGTGACTTCAGCTGTTTGATCCGCCTGTCTCCTCACGCCCGGGATCCCACCTTCGTCACCAGTGCTCTGTAGGGTGACCCGGGGTCCATTAACTGAGGCAAGACTAGGCTGGGTTCAAACAAGAATGGTTTATTGGCTAACAGTAACACGAACGGCTTGAGAGAAACAGAACGACAACTAAGGGTTTGACAGCTATTTATACTGCAGCTGTCAAACTATATGACCAATAGGAGGACAGGATTCTCCCGCCGGCAAGTCCATGCGTCTTAGCCAATCAGAGCCTCGCGTCGTAAGTGCGAGGACTTAACAACTACCTTAAAGGGGTGGGGCTAGTATGAAGTTGCCTTTGGAAAGTATAAAATATCAGACTATATTTGAGCCTTGAAACATTAGTGGTTCAGAATTATTAGTGCTCACTAATCAATGAGCATAGGTTAGCTCTATAAAAATCCAGTGAGCTGAATACTATTTTTCCTCCATGTCAAAATGTTCTTCCCTGGTTGCCTGTCCTTTTTGTTTGTGGCTTGGTCAACTTATTTGCATTCTGGTGTTATACTGGCCACCAACTTCTTGCTGCAACTACCTGATTTTACTTTTAATAAAGAGGTAAGAACTTGTTTCCATCTTTCATTTCTGTAAAAATCCATATTACTATTATTATTGTTTTTTATTTCAGTATATTTAAATGTTTATTTAAAAAAAAAAACTGAAGCAGTGTAGAAAACTTTGGAAATTCTCTTTGAGTATTATCTAAATATAGAAAAGGTTACTGATTCTGGAAATAAGCCAAAATGCATTGTTGATGTGATAATTTTCAAGAAGTGTTTTCCACTATGTTTTCCTTGACTATTAATACATTATTCAGCATGCTTATTATGTGCACTATTTTAACCAACTGTGTATTTATGACCATGAGTAATCCTCCAGAATGGACGAAGAATGTAGAGTAAGTCAAACTTTATTTCCATGCAACATTTTAACAAAGCCAGAAACGATGTTTTTATATGCAGTAATCAAGTGACTTATTCTAATGGCAAGCAAACTTCAATAATGAGTTTCATAACATTGTTTTTTACAAATTATGCAAACTGTCCTGGATTACAGTATTTAGTGCCCATTAAGGTTGTGCATGGAAAACGTGATATAAACTGGGCCTGAAACCAAAACCAATGTTCTATACCAGGGGTGTCAAACTCGATTTCATTGAGGGCTGCATCAGGGTTGTGTTTGACCTTGGGGGCTAGAATGGGAGTGGCCAGGGTAGGAGTGGCCAGCTCGACATCACTTCTGTTGGGGGCGCCTGTAGTGGCCTGAGTGCTCCACCAGTGAAAATGAGCTTCTGAGCTCCATTTTCAGCTGCTACGGCCTCCTGCCATCGAAAACAGAGCTGGGGAGGGCCACATGTGGCTCTCCTGAGCTCCGTTTTCACTGGCAGAGCATTGCAGGCCGGTCGTTCGTTGTTTCCAGGGTGGCTCATGGACTAGATCTAAGTACTCTGTGGGCCAGATCCGGCCCCCAGGCCTTGAGTTTGACACCCCTGTTCTATACCATGGGTGTCAAACTCGCCGTGTCATGTAGCGTCATGTGATGTTTTGTGATGTTTTTTCCCTTCACGGACCTGGGGTGGGTGTGACCTATGCGTGATGCATCCGACCCATGGCCCACCAATTCGACACCCCTGTTCTATACAGTGAGTTACAGTGCACTACCTTCATTTCAAGTACTTCCATTGGCATGATTCTCACCAGTGGAGATATATGTATTTTCTATAATCTGCAAGCTTATATTTACTTGCCTATAGCTTTTATGTATATCCTTGCATATTGGATTTTAATTCCTCACAGCTTCCTTCTGGTTCAGTGTACCTCCAAAAACTTCACCTGTGAAATGTAACATAAAATGGAAGTGTTGCTCCCATCTGCTTTTTGTCCTTTTGAATTATCACCAGGTCATTTTTTTATTCCCCGGAACAAAATCATTTGCTATTTTAAATTTCTGGCATTTTCTCCATTTTAATTTTTTATTGGTACCTTTGAAAGTATTGTATATATAATTGCTATAATTAACAATTGTTTCCTTTAATTCTTGTGATGAAATTTTCCTCAGATACACGTTCACTGGAATTTATACCTTTGAATCACTAATAAAAATTCTTGCAAGGGGCTTCTGTTTAGAAGATTTCACGTTCCTCCGGGATCCCTGGGATTGGTTGGATTTCACAGTTATAACATTCGCGTAAGTGTTTCATTGTGTTCTGATTATTTATCTTTTGAAGAATTTAATAGGGAATGATCTCAGGAGAAAAGTTTATTCAAGAAGGAAAAGTATTTTGAAAGGTTTCTATAACAATAAATCTAATCTTGCTTATTCATGTTATTTATTTTTTTAGCATGTCAGAAGTAGTCTGGCCTATAGAGGCAAAGTAGTGTGTTTGGCCACTTGCTTACAATAAATTAATACTCTTCTCAAATTCCCAAATTAATTTTCACTAATAAAAAACAATGTGATTTGTTCATTGACTTATTTAATTTGAAGGTCAGGAAAGCATATTAGTAAATACAAGGCAATTGCAGCAAAGAGAGACAAGGTGTTAATTAAAGACCCCCCCAGCAAGTAGCCTAAGCTCTGCCTCAATTCTGAATAACTGTGGTTTAATTCTACAGGTATGTAACAGAATTTGTAAACCTAGGCAATGTTTCAGCTCTTCGAACTTTCAGAGTATTGAGAGCTTTGAAAACTATTTCTGTAATCCCAGGTAAGAAGTGAGTGGCTTGATGAAGTGCCAGGACCCTGGTATTTCCAGCTGTTTTTTGTGTGCTGTCATTGTGTTTGTGTGTGAACTCCCCTATTACAGATATGTGACAGAGTTTGTGGACCTGGGCAATGTCTCAGCGTTGAGAACATTCAGAGTTCTCCGGGCATTGAAAACAATATCAGTCATTCCAGGTGAGAGCTAGGTTAAACCCAGAGGCTGACTTTTTAGAAATCCATGGAAGATGAAATCACCTTTTTAAGCATAAGCCATGTTGCTCACTGCACAGTAGAAGCAAAAATAAAAAGCAAGAATCGAAAACATTGCTTTCAGTCTAATGTGATTCTTTGCTTTTTAAATATTACAGCTTAAGTTTGTTTCCAGTCCAGCCTTTGTGTTTAACACATTCTTGCATGAGACATTTGCAGTAGGTGGCTATACAATTTGCATCTTATGACATCAAGCTTTCCACTTTTAAATTAAAGGCCAATATAGTGAGGCTTTCATGTTGATGCAAATTTTATCATTTTTTGCAGGCACTTCAGACAAATTTGCAATCTGTTGTTTATATGCTTTTAAAAAAATGCAATGTGTTAAATATGCAGAACACGAAATATAGCATGGGCCATGCATGGGGATTTCCTAGAAGTTGTCTGTCTTTTCCAAACCATCACCTGTTTTATACCATAAGATCTAATCCAGTATCATTCAAATAGCTTAAATCATATACACTTATTAATAAATATAAACTGAGGCACATTGTTGAATACTTTACAAAGTGATCTCACAATAATGGTTTGGGCAAGAGACACAGCAAGTGAAAATAATGTGCTTTTCCACAGAGATATAGCATGGATAGCAAAATCATATTTTTTGCTTAGGCCAAGTGTTCCTCTGATTATGTACAATGTATATTTATCTATAAATATAGATCTATTTTATTTGTATATAAAATTTGAGATCAGCATATATTTAACAGCTTCTCATTCATGTTCATAGGCAATCAGGCTTTTCATGAAACTGTCACAAAGACAATTCATTTCATTGCCATACTGCATGAAAAATTATTTGAATCAATACATTAAGAAGTCTTGAACACTATATCAAAACTGCTTTCTTTTTTTTTTCTTGGCTTGCAGGCCTGAAGACAATTGTAGGGGCCCTCATTCAATCTGTGAAGAAGCTCTCAGATGTCATGATCTTGACCGTGTTTTGTCTGAGTGTATTTGCACTAATAGGGCTCCAACTTTTCATGGGGAACTTGAGGCATAAATGCCTGATTTGGCCACCGGACAATTCTACTTTTGAAATAAACATCACTTCCTATTTCAATAGCACAATGGGAGAAAATGGTACCTTTGTAAATACGACAGTGACCACTTTTAACTGGGAAGATTATGTCAGTGATGACAGTAAGAACTAGTGATTTATTTTATTTATTTATAAAATTTATTGGCCGCCCATCTTACCATAGGGTAATGCTGGGCAGCTTAGAGTTACATCTTAGTTAAAACATAGAATGTTAAAACCAAACCTTCAAACTTACATATTCTTTATGTTTTAACCTTTCTTCCAAAAGTTTTCTTTAGCAGAAATGGTGCATTGTAAGCAAATGCTATAGTTGGTTTGCTAGTTCATTCTGTTTCCAACCCAAGGAATATTGGTTTTGCTCTTTTCTACTACAGGTAGTCCTTGACTTATGACCACAATTGAGCTCAAAATTTCTGTTGCTAAGCGAGACATTTGTTAAATGAATTCTGTCCCATTTTATGACCTTTCTTGGCATACTTGTTAGGTGAATCACTGCAATTGTTAAGTTAGTAAATAGTTAAGTAAATCTGGCTTCTCCATTGCTTGTCTTGTCTCCATTGCTTGGCTCCATGGCTTCTCAGAAAGCTGCAAAAGATAATCATATGACCCTATAACACTGCAACCATCATAAATATGAGTCAGTTGCCAAGCGTCTGAATTTTGATCATGTCACCATGGAGATGCTGCAACCGTCATACATGTGAAAACGGTCACAAGTCACTTTTTTCAGTGCCGTTGTAACTTCAAGCAGTCACTAAATGAACTGTTCTAAGTTGAGGACTACTTGTACTAGTATAAACATTAAGAAAATATGTTAAATTGTGGCTTAAATTGTGACAAATTGCATTTTGTACCATCTTATATTGTGGATGACATTTTAAAAAAAAAATAGTGACACATTCCAGAAAGATTGCCATATCAGTTTAGTACACCAAAACTGTGTGACTTGGGAGCCTTTAAAAGGCTTTTCCTTTTTGCTGATTTTGCTGAAATACTATCTAGCCATTGTTCAATCAGCAAAAAGTAATGCCAGCATGATATTCCTGCCACCATGGCTATTGTGCTTCTCTTGCTTCTGCTCCCAGTCACTTGGATCTTCCTCCCAAAATGGGAAGAAAGCATGTGAGTTGGGAAACCACTGTCTCCAAGGGGAAAAACCTAATTGCTAGAAAAATTCTACTCACTCTGACATCCAGCCAAAAGCGAAATGTTGAGATTGGAGATGGGGGGTGAGGAGGACATCCTTCAATGAGCCAATTGAAGGTCACCGGCCTCCCTTAGGACCCAGGATGTTTCTTCAGATGAGGGCTTATTCCATTTTTCCAATGATGAAAACAAATTTGATCTGTCTTTAGCTGGCCTCTGTGACAGTCTGGCACTGAGCTTGCTTTCTCCTCAACAAATAATGAGTAGGCCACTTTGATATGAGGATGAGGAGGGCATGTGGGAGGCCACTTCCAGTCTGTTCATTTCCCTGGAAATTAATGGTGGCAAAGCCTAATGGTTTTTGTACACTTTAAGGTTATCCTTAGATGACATCAGAATACAGGAAAACATTTATACAGCTAAAGATGATATATTGCAAGTACTCATTGGATAGTAATGTATTGAAGGCAACATCATATACGGGGGAGGGGAGGAAGGTTGCCAGGGAAAAAAAATTGCCATAATTAGATGCAATTGAAAAATATCTAAAGATTTACAGATTTGTTCTGACATGTAGATGGACACCAAGTCCAGCAGATGCAAAAATCAAAAGGTCTCCGGTGTGACCATTTTAGACATTGCTGGCAGTTGTAGCATCTACCGTATTGGTGGGAGAGCAATGTCCCTCTGGGTGCTACATTGAACAAACAGATCAGACTTTATGCACCAAAAAATTAATGGACACAGGTTTGACAACAGGACTCAAAATATCAGAGCATTTTAAACTCCCAGGATATTGATTACCGATCTCAAAGTTGCTATTTTGGAGCAAAGAAATGATTCTTCATAAAATGAGGGGCTGCTGAACTCCCCGTATGTCAGGCTGTTGCACAAAATCTTTACAAACAAATGAGTTGTTTAACACATTACAATTCTTAACTGTAATCTGTTTCATATATTGCATCTGTATAACCACTCTTTTCCTCTTCCTTACTTCATGCTTATTCCAATCTTACATCAGTTTAATCACCCTACACATCTCACGAAGAAGAGAGTTGTAGCTCAGAAAAGCTTGTGCCTTTTAATAAAATGTGTTAGCTTGAAATAGTCCTGCCAGACTCTGTTTTTTAACTACCATAAACTTGCACAGTATTTCTCCTATAACATTGTTGTAATATATTCGTTAGTCTTTAGGATTCCACAAGTCTGTTTACCAGTAGCTTATTTGTGCTAACAGTGACTTTTAGTGTAAGTAAATATAGCCAATTCTCTTTCCAAATAGGTCATTTTTACTTCTTGGAAGGACAAAATGATGCTTTGCTGTGTGGCAATGGTTCAGATGCAGGGTAAGAGGATAATCTATTATATATATATTTGTTATTTATATAATAAATTATTTATTTGGAAATTGCTGCTGAAATGCTGCTGCAATAGTTAAGGGTAAACAGTTTAACTTTTTTTTTTACTATCTGAAATGTTTCAAATTTGATAATATGGGGGTGGGGCAGATGTTTGCTGCTTAAATATTTGCAGCTAACTTTAAGCCGTAAATATTGGAGATGGAAGGAGCTAGGAACATTTCTCCACTTCTCTTTATCAGTCTAACTTTATTTATCTTGAACTTGGAAACATTTCTAAAGTCAAAATAAGCCTCTTTCTTTGTTTCTGGTCTTGAACTGTTATTTAAAGAGATATTGATCTGGTAGGGCTGCATCTTATGATACTGCCTTAAGGATGTAGCTTAGCCAATCAATAATTTTCCCTAGTTAATACTAAAAACAGGCCAGCCTTTCTCAACTTGGTGCCTTCCAATGTTTTGCATTTTAACTGGTTTAATCCTTCATCCCACATTGCCAAATTAAAAGCCATCATTTTGGAGGGGCATCAAATTGTGGTCAGTCTTTGTGTGGTAATTGGTATTCTTGGATGATTTCATAATATATTTACAAGTGAGTATAATTTTCATTCTATTGAAAATTGACAGGCTGCTTGATCAAGCCTCAGTCTGTAGTAAAGCATACATTGATTAGGATAATCTTTAAAAATGGCAATTTTTTCCTTTTTCTAGTCAATGTCCAGAAGGATATATGTGTGTAAAAGCTGGTAGAAACCCCAACTATGGCTATACAAGTTTTGATACCTTCAGCTGGGCCTTCTTGTCACTCTTTCGGCTGATGACTCAGGACTACTGGGAAAATCTTTACCAACTGGTGAGGGTCTTTGTAAGCAGGAAGTACCAGTAGTAGCATCGAGGCTGACTGTGTAAAGCAGCATTTTAATATGAGCATCTGAATGAATTGCAAAGAAAAGTTTACAACTGTTATGCCATGATGAACTGTATCTGAAGCATAACAGTTGTATACTCAAATGCTCAAATAAAAAACTTCAAAGTCTCCTTATTTCATTGAAAGTTAAATGTATACAACAAGGTCTTAATTTTCATCACATGAGAGCCAGTCTAGGCTATACTTGGCATACTGAGGCCTGCGTTCCAAAATAGGTGGGACTCTACCTATTAGGTGGGACAAAATAGGTTATCATTTTGAGAGGTTGCAGAGTATGGGAGACAAATAGAGGTCTGTAATCTTGAGGCATTTTTCCCTTTTGATGTCCAAATTCTCCACAATGTAAACAAGTACCCTATCCTCTGTGAGTGAGTTGCTGGTCAGAAAAGGAATAATGATAGGCTACATGCAGCCAGCACTTTTTGCATCACTGGTATCCAATTTTGGTAACCATTTTGGCATGAACATTGGAGCTCTTGGGCAACAGAGAACCATTCCAACTTCCTTTCTCAAAGGAATAGCAATAGCACTTAGACTTATATACCGCTTCACAATGCTTTACAGCCCTCTCTAAGCGGTTTACAGAGTCAGTATATTGCCCCCAATGGGTTCTCATTTTACCCACCTCGGAAGGATGGAAGGCTGAGTCAACCTTGAGCCTGGTGAGAGTTGACTCAGGCAACCGGCAGTCAGCAGAAATAGCCTGCAGTATTGCACTCTAACCCTGCGCCACCATGGCTCATGGAACTGTATTAGACTCCTTCATGTGATTAACCCTTATAGCCATAAAGATTGCTGAGATAGGGATTCTCCTTACCAGGAGATACCAAGGAAATGTCATAGAGTGTTGCAATCCCTTCCCTGATACCAGGAGCTATTACTGGATTGTGGGAGCCTTCCCTATAGCCCTGAAGATATAAAACGCCCAGACACAGTGTTTTGCATATGCTCAGTGGATCATGTTATAATGCATTGTTATATTTACTGTTGGTAAATAGACAAAAGATAAACATTACTTTCAGGGTCAGCAACTTGAAAACTTCAAATGTTCTCATAAGATCTAATAGTTTTTATAATTCTTATAGCTCTCATAAGAGCAAGGTAACTTGACTATCTGCAGGACACCATGTCATCTATTCCTACATTGGCCCTATAAAGAATTCATTTCACAAATCAAATAAAAGTGAAGGGGTAAGATAGTATTCTTGGCCCAGTTAAACATCCTCCAGATGAACTCCATAATCTTCAGACAGCATCTTATGGATAGCTTTTTTAAAGGAAATGGGAAGAAAAGCTCTTAAGTGAGTAAGAGGAAGTGAAATAGAGAACATTGACCAGCATCCCATTGCTCTCTACAAAACAAAGATTTGCTGGTACTTTCAGTTTATTGCCTATGCTCCAACTCACCATACTGTTCAGTGTAGTCAGTAAAATGCCAAATGGGTACATTAGAAGCAACCATAATATTGCACAAGTACAGAAATAACAGATGGGCTGTATATATGCAACATCCTTGGCACGATCAGGTAGCAAATGCATTTGCTTGAGTGACATGCTAAATTTGGTTAGTGTTAATCTTCATTGTGGCTTAGCAACTTGGTTATAAATTTAAGCAAGTTAACCTTAACACACCCTTCCTAATTTGGTCCCTAGCCAGTAATTTTTGATGTTAGCTTGAAACACAGCTAAGTGAAGCAAAGGTTGGTAATCTATACTTCCATTCCAGATATTACTGAACTTCAATTTTTATTGTTCCCATCATTGGTCACCCTAGCTACTGATGGTAAGAGTTGGAATTAAGTAATGCCTATAGGGCCATACATTCTTCCCTGCTGTCTTATTGTGCGTGTTGACAGAATTGGAAAAGCCTGAAGTGGAATGTCCCAGTTTTCCTTAATCTCTTCTTTATGTTTAAGATAGCGGAAGTACCACTGTCTCAGTGATGAAGGGAGGTGAGTCCCAGCTGTACTAGCTCAGTAGCCCAAATGTGTCTTATCTATGATAGTTACAGCAACTGTAGGTTTATTTGTAGATTAACATGCAACCTTAGACATAAACTCACACACGTACTCAATAAAGTTACACCATGTCATAAGATTAGAACAGTGTTTGTCTTACGTTCAATCCCTAGACTATAAGAAAAAAGGAGGCTAATATATTTTGGAGAACTGTTTTAAAATTATTTATTCTTTATTTTCTTTTATAGACTCTACGTGCTGCTGGCAAAACATACATGATCTTTTTTGTCCTGGTGATTTTCTTGGGTTCTTTCTACCTGATCAACTTGATCCTGGCTGTTGTTGCCATGGCTTATGAAGAGCAGAATCAAGCTACCATGGAAGAAGCTGAGCAGAAAGAGGCAGAGTTCCAGCAGATGCTGGAACAGCTGAAAAAACAGCAAGAAGAGGCTCAGGTTACTTAATGAGTGGAACACAACTTTTATGTTTTGCCCTGTGCTTACAAAAGATGATATGTAAAGTCATGGGTTTACTATATCAAATTTTGTGACTTCCTGCTGGTTGACTCCAGGGTCATGGGGAACTAGAACATTTCAAGTTGGCAACATCTAGTGGGCATGAGTATATATATATTCAAACATACATACTGATGACCATTGGAGTAGGAAGAAAATTACCACATGTCTTCCTTCTTTTGTGTCCCGCAATATTGAACCATTTGAGGACAGGAAACTAAAAACTTGGTGCATTAAGTCTCCAATAGAAATGTACCTATAAAAAATTAAAACTCCTTGTCCTCAAAAATTGTTCTCCTAAAAAAGCAAAAAAAGGAAGCATTGGATCCTAAATATCACTGCTGCCTACTCCTTTTGTCATTTTTTGCCACTGTTCAATCCATTATTTTTTTTTTAAAAAAAGGCATTTCTGTCTTGAGGCAAAATTTCAACTAATAGTGCTAAATGAAATTCTGTTCTTCCTACAGTTTCAGAATGAATTAAATATCTCTCCATCAGAAATAAAATATAATTAAGGTATTTAGATATTAAATATATATCTTCCATATACCATTAAAAAACCTAATAAGATTTTGTTTCATTTTGACCTGTCTGCTAAAAAAGAATCAGTGAGTCCTATTTGCTAAAAAGAAGTGGACAAGGTACTTTCTTTTTGATGCTACCTTATGAAAGAGGCAAGGAGATGTCCATCTTCCTCCCTCCCAGTATTCCTTTCCTTCCCTTTTATGGCTGAAACTTATGTTTTTAATAAGGCTGCTTTGACCATCAATAAAAGGAAAATGTCCTGTCCATGAGTTATTTTTTTTAATTGAGGATAGCATATTAGTGGGGCAAGAGAGGTGGCAATAATCCAAACAATTAATAGTCATGCCCAGAGTAATTGCATCCTATCCCCCCCACATCCTTACATACAGGCCTTTATCCTCTGCCTCTTACTAGTCTTTAAACCATGTTGTTTAAATTTAATATAGTTAATGAAATTTAGCTACAACTAGGGAGGAAGCTGGAATACACAGAAATCTTGGAGCAAGACAATTGCATGCATCCCCTCAGCCAAAAATTATTTACCCATGTTTTTTATTGACCTCTTTGCCCAGGAAGGCTGTATTTTTAGTGATTTCCCAGTTCTTTAACCCTTTTTGTTGCTTGATCTTTGTGCTCAATACTGTACTTCTCACTATAGGCTATACAGTAAACTGAATAACTACCTCTCTTTTTACACAATTGAGAGGTAGTGGATGAAAGCAAAGACTGCCATTTCAAGATTGCCACTGTACTTCTCACTATAGGCTATACAGTAAACTGAATAACTACCTCTCTTTTTACACAATTGAGAGGTAGTGGATGAAAGCAAAGACTGCCATTTCAAGATTGCCATAAGGCTTTCTAAATTATAGATCTCATGAGGGTTCAGAGCAGTGCGCTTGCTGGAAAAAGATTGAGCCTGACATACTGAGGTAAATTTAATGAGATCAAGGTATGCTTCATATTCATTTAAACTTGCCGTGTTATTTGGCAAGTTCCTTTTTCCTTGAAATGTGAGCTTACTATAATGAGCATCAAAGTCACCTGTTTTATATAAAAAGCCCCCTATCAATTAACATATTGGTATGATGTATCTTAAATGTACTTAACTTTCAGGCAGCAGCTTTAGCCGCAGCAGCAGGTGAATCAAGAGAATTTAGTGAAGTTGGTGGTGTAGGTGGATTCTCAGAGAGTTCTTCAGCAACATCAAAGTTGAGTTCCAAGAGTGCTAAGGAGAGGAAGAACAGGCGGAAAAAGAGAAAACAGAGAGAACAGTCTGAAGGAGATGAAAAAGATGAGGATGAATTTCACAAATCAGAATCAGAGGACAGCATCCGCAGAAAAGGCTTTCGATTCTCTATTGAAGGGAACAGATTAACCTATGAAAAAAGATTTTCTTCCCCACACCAGGTATGGACCAACAACTCTCATGAGTCGTCTTAGTTGGTTACTTTTTGGTATGTAATTGTGCAGAATTAGAATTCATTTCTATGTTTTATATCAATTTCTGTGTAAGCCTCAAGGAAAAACTTACTGAGTAAATTGTAAAGCAATTATTTGAGGTACACCTTAAATGAGAAGAATAGGCCTCAATCTCCTGGCAATTTTTGCCATTGTTGTTCATGTTCCTCTAGTCTTCTTTCCTGCTTGGTTCGAAGAAGAGAATAGCAAGTCAGCAGCTGCAAAGAGAAGGAACAATGAATGCTAAGAGCTCCAGGAATGACCAGTGGCCTCTTAAAAGGGGGGGGGGGGGCTTGGCTGTTCCCACAAAATACCAGCCTTTGGTTTGCACAATAAAACAAATGCCAAGATGATGCAAGGAGGGATAAGTCGGTGTTTTACTAATTTATTTTTCACATTTCTGAACTGCCCATCTCCCTCAAAGAAGGACCCTTTATGATTTATTACATATAGAATGTAAAGCCAAAAGAAATAGTGGCACTAATTTAGAAATTATTTAATAAATATTTATTTAATATTTTAAATAATAATAATAATAATAATGGAGGTTGTTCCTGTACTCTTGAGAGACCCAAAAACATCTGTGTTCATTCGTTTCCTTATACTTAAGAAGGATCTTTGATTTTCCCATCACCTTTCAATCTGTTTATGGATGTTTCTGATCTTGCATTCCCTTACAGTCTTTGCTGAGCATCCGCGGATCGCTGTTTTCTCCCAGGCGTAGCAGCAAAACGAGTCTCTTCAGCTTCAGAGGCCGAGCAAAGGATCTTGGATCAGAGAATGATTTTGCTGATGATGAGCACAGCACTTTTGAAGACAACGAGAGTAGGAGAGATTCCCTCTTTGTTCCTCACCGGCACAGTGAGCGTCGCAACAGTACCATCAGTCAGGCCAGCCGATCATCTAGGGTGATGTCTATCCTTCCAGCAAATGGGAAGATGCACAGCACTGTGGACTGCAATGGGGTGGTTTCCTTAGTTGGCGGGCCTCCTCCTCTTATGTCACCCACTGGGCAGCTTCTTCCTGAGGTAATGAGATATCAGAACAGCAACTATCATTGGCTCAGGGACTGTACCAAACTTTGCCTAACATGTGAAGAAAGTTGGCAGACCAATTTTGACAGGGAATTGCTTTCGGGAATTTTAAGAGATGGAATGGGTTCTTTACGCACCTACAATGCTTAAGCATTCATTTGGTCTGTTAAATTCCCCCAAGCCCACAAAACAGCAAATCAAGGGGTCAGAAATCCCAAAAGGGTTGGTGGTAGATTTCTGCAATGGACAAAACAGCATTGATTTGAAACTTAAATTCAGATCTACGTGCACTTTGGCATCATAGCAGTTTAAACTAGAAATGCACTTGGCTACTATACTAGCTTGTAAATTAGAATAAACTTTAAAAAAGCACCTCAAAATAGGTGCTTCTTTCAGAAGAATGCAGGAGCATATCCTGTTAAGCTAAATTTCAGAGCTTTCCTATAATAAGAAATATCCTTATTAAGGGATAAGAAATATCCTTGATCATAGGGTGAATTAAGAGTATTTCCTTTCAGCTTTTGGAAAAAGAGTCATATCATCCCAGGTTGTTCCAGCTGTGTCCTGTCATCACTGGGTGGTTATAGGTTTTCTGCTTCTGCCAATGAGGTTTTGTCTGGACATACTACTTCTACTGTTTCTATTATTTTGGGGGAAAGGAATACCATTTGCCTATTTCATTCCATCTCTTTCATTCTAGGTGTTGCCATCTCTTAGGACAGGACTTAACTTGTCATTACTGCTATTTTCTTGCAGCTCTAGTTGACCTGGAAATTGTTATCAATCTCTGCTTCCAAGTTCATCCTACACTCAGGATTTAATGCTCTTTCAGAAGACTGCTGGATTCACATTCAGAAATAGCCCAATTGACAAAGCCAAACACAGAGCAGGTGCAAACTATTAGGCAATTTGATTGGTGGCTCAGTGTCCTATTCCAGGCCCCTGCTTGATCCTGCCCTGCTCCACTTTTGGGGGAATGGTTGCTGATAGCTTCCGTACTGGAAAGCAGTGTTTGGTAGGATGGAAATGAAGCTAGGGAAATTGACCAATTGCTTTCCTAAATCTACCTTTTATCAGAACAGTAAGAGCAACATTTATCACCCAGTCATATTACTTTGGCAAAATAAAGCTTGACAATTGAGACAGCAAATTTTATTCAGGCATAACTTTTCTGGCAACTCAGAGGCCAGTGGTTAATTCCTTAATGTGGCCATCTGACTGGGCATATAGATTTAGGAGATTGAAAAAATGTAGTTTAAATAAAGGAATTTTGTTTCATTGTGTTCCTGTTTAATTTTTCAATGGCTGTAAGCACAACTTGGAACACTGTGTTAACATGAGCAGTGCTTCAGCAGTTTTTCATGTAACTAAATCAAAGAAACATTAACATTAAAGGGCAATGGAGAATTAGAACTCTCTTGAAGTGAGATTAAGAGATTCAGTATTTCTCCCTAAAGGATACCAGTCAGTAGCCATCTTTCTTTTTAGTCCAGAAGAACAACACTGTTGATGATGATGCACTATTCTGATGGGAATGTTCTCATTTTTAAAAAAAATGTTGCTAAAGACAGAAAATTAGGCTGACAATACTGTATTTAACTCAAGGCAGTGTCAGAGCAATGCTGCTTCCTCATATAATATGATTCCAACAGTTTCTGATTTAAAAAAAGTGAAAATCCAGACTGCACAAATTCAAATGGCCACTAAATGGCAGCAAAAATACAGAAAAGGAACCCTTTGCTGCCATGTCCAGATTGTGCAGATTTATACAAAGTAGATCTACCCGGTAGTAGCTTTAGACATTAGCGACAGTTACTAGAAGGGATAATGATGCTGCCCAATGAGCTTCATACCAGACTCTTGTTTCTCGGTTCTTAAAAAGGCTTTCCTCATTTTCATATAGGATGGAGAAATAAAAACGGGGAAATTATAAGCCTAGCTCACAATAAATTTGAGCATTATAAATTGAAGTTGATGTAACTTTATTTGTATGCAAATATAATTAATTAAACCCTTAAAGTCCTTGGATTAATCCTTAAGGCATCTTTAAATTGATTGCTTCCTTAATTAGGAATATTTGAGCTGCAGAAATCCAGATGACAGATGGCTACAGAGAGTTAATATTTTCAGTAACTACTTCTGGGGAAACTTTTGCAAACAAGGATTGAGCCAAGATGCACTAAGCTTGAAAATAGAAATGATTGTTCAAACCAAATTATCTCTCTGACTCACTTTTTATATGCGGAAAATATATCAAAGAATTTAATATTGCCACCTTTAGTATTCTGTTCATGCGTAGTCTATTTCTACAAGTCAAAAAATAACCATACTCTTCCAATTCATAAATCCTATACTTTCAGGGTACCACTACAGAAACAGAACTAAGAAAAAGACGCTCCAGTTCCTACCACATGTCAATGGATTTTCTCTCTGATCCTACTGCAAGGCAAAGAGCAATGAGTATAGCTAGTATACTTACCAATACAATGGAAGGTAAGCATCCCATGTAAACAATGCTTCTAAAAGAGCCTTGATAGCACAGTGGTCTAAGCACCCTGTTATTAACACAGCTGCCTGCAATTACTGCTGTTTCGAATCTCTCCAAGGCTCAAGGTTGACTCAGCCTTCCATCCTTTCTAAGGTAAGTAAATTGAGGACCCAGTTTGTGGGGGCAATAAACTGACTTTGTATAAATATACAAAAGTATGAAGGCTATTGCTTAATGCATTGTAAGCCGCCCTGAGTCTCCGGAAAAGGGCGCCATATAAATCAAATTAAAAAAAAATAATTCAGAGGGAAAAACCTGAATTTCCAGATCGGTGTGTAGTCCTGTTTCCTAAATGCCAATTGAAACTCTGGCCTTTTGCCAGAAATGATGTGTCTTGTCTCAACAAAGATGCATGCAATTTACCTTGATAAGGGGGGTTCCTGTTGCCTCATCACTTCAGTGTAATCTTTTACCTCTTCCTCCTCTTTGCCTCATCCTGCACTTGCAAAAACTAGAAGAGGGGTCAGGATATATATATAGAGCAGGTATACAGAAGCTTCTCTGACACTTCCATGTACAGAATCCTCTTTCATATTCTGAAAGTGCCAGAGAAGGTTGCAGGAGTCCTGGAGGAAACTGTAGAAAAATCGTCTTGTGGAATTTATAGAAGTAACACAGCCATTTTGATGCACTAATACAAATAATGTGGAGCTGTTTCATGAAGCAACTTTGGATGGATTCTCTTCTCAGAATTTTGTCAAAACAGGGCATCTCTATGGAGACTTGCCCAGCCCTAAATTATAGTCAAGAAAGTCATTGATATGTGGCTACCAGAGAGGAAGACAGAGGAAGATCCCTTGTCTCCACTGCACACAAAAGAAAAATATTGCCAATATGCCTCTTCTTTCAATCAATGTTTAGAAAAGAATAGTTGTTTGCATTTTTCTGTCCATTTGTAATAAAATAAGATGAGCCCTTGTTTCAGAGGGAAGTTATTCCTAGAATCCCCGTTGTGCTGGTTTCTTAACCAGGGGTGAAATCCAGCAGGTTCTGACAGGTTCTGGAAAACCGGTAGCGGACATTTTGAGCAGTTCGGAGAACTGGCAAATACCACCTCTGGCTGGCCCCAGAGTGGGGTGGGAATGAAGATTTTGCAATATCCTTCCCCCAGGAGTGGGTTGGGAATGGGGATTCTGCAGTATCCTTCCCCTGCCACAGCCACCAAGCCACAGCCACCAAGCCACGGCCACAGAACTGATAGTAAAAAAATTTGGATTTCACCACTGTTCTTAACGTATGTGTTGAATGGATAAATTGGGTAGCTTTTTGAATGTTCTCTTTCCATATGCTTTCTTTTCACTCTTTCTAGAACTTGAGGAATCCAGGCAGAAGTGCCCTCCCTGCTGGTACAAATTTGCTAACATGTGCTTAATCTGGGATTGCTGGACTCCTTGGCTGAAAATAAAGCATATTGTAAATTTGATTGTGATGGATCCATTTGTTGACCTTGCTATTACCATCTGCATTGTTTTAAATACCTTGTTTATGGCAATGGAACATTACCCAATGACTCAACAGTTTAATAATGTACTGTCCGTTGGAAACTTGGTAAGTCTTCCGCAGTCCCATAAGAGAGCAAAGAATTGTATTTATTGGAGAGATTGCTGAATTTTTGGACTCTGCTTAGATCTAGCTTAAATCATTCTTCAGGGTTCCATTCAAATCAATATGCCATGACTGAAATCCAACTGATTTTAATACTAGAAATATTTTGAATTCTACATATGAAGCTGAAGTGCAAGGAGGGCATGAGATCTGCTGCTTACAAAATCTGGCAATTTCTAGAGGGATTGGTGTCAAATGTTTTCTTCACTGCTGTTCCCAGCAGCAGCTACAGGGGAGTCAGGAGGACAAATGATGAACACTGCAGAATAAGAGATACTAGAACCTATGGGCATTTAGCTGCCCATCAGAAAGCCTGTCTTGAGGCAAAATGCTGAAAGAAACCCTACTAATGAAGCAACATATTTTTTTAATTGTAAATCATCCAGACAGACAGAAACAAACAGACATTGTTTTTCTATTGCCAGTTTTACAGTTGGTAAAATGTAAAGGAGGTGAACCCATAATTTGATTTTAACTCTTTTATTACTGAATACATTGTGGTGAGTTGGGGTTATAAAACTGTAACTTCTTTAGAAATATAAATGCTCACAATCACCTCTTCATAAGAAGCTTGATTGTAAAGACCTTGCTTTGCATGCCTATATTCAATCCAGGGAATCACCCGTTTAAAAGAAAAAGTAGTGAGTAATTCTAGAGATGCACAACCTTATAAAATAGACAAGAAATGGACATACTTTATGATTGGTGTCTTTGGTGGGAGGGCAGAGATCAGAATCTAGAAGTTCCAGCAAAGAATTCAGAAGCAAAATAATGGCATAGGCAAATAGTTAAAAGAATAAAGTACATAATAAATCTGAGTACTTTATATATATTTAGCCCAGGAATTTGTGATGAATATCAGAACTAAATTCAAAAGTTCTCTCTGCACAAATATTCATTCCCAATTATTTTCCACTTTTCAATAAATCTTTCTATTAGTTGCTATTGCTAGTGGAGGGAAAGTCAGTCAGAAATGTTAGCTAATTTATTATAGAGATTTACCTCTAGATCCTGATCTGTCTTCTACTAGATGAAGAACACTGGAAAAAAACTTGTGGGATAGCTTCCTTATGAATAGGGAGTGGGTGAGACAATCTTATGCCTAGTGGTAAGGATATACAAAAATAGTGGTATGCTCATATCAAAATACATGTTTCCATTTCTCAAAATAGCAAACTGTTCAATTGGAGATACTTTTTGACATTTTCCTTTATCTTTCTCAACAACATTTTTATGAATAGACTGTTCACTGTTATTTAGGACTGACAACAAATGATATTTTTTTGTATGTAGGTGTTTACTGGCATCTTCACAGCAGAAATGTTTCTCAAAATAATTGCCAAGGATCCTTATTATTATTTCCAAGAAGGCTGGAATATTTTTGATGGCATCATAGTCAGCCTGAGTTTGATGGAGTTGGGTCTTGCAAATGTGGAAGGATTATCAGTTCTAAGATCCTTCAGATTGGTAAATATCCATAGGAGGTTTCAAGTAACATTTTGATCATATTATGTATTCAGAGTAATCAAATTGTGAATATACATATTCTGATACCTGACTGTTATGCAAAAATAAAATAAAATAAGTCATATTTTAAGTCATGCTAATAGCATGAAGAATATAACAGCAGAATATAAAATATTGATCAATATTTTCTTAGGTATTAAATTTATTAAGACCAATAAGATATTTTCCAAAATAGGTTTGTACGCATCTTGAGTCTCAAACACAATTACTTAAAGCTACCAATACTGTATATATTGACTTTACATATTCAGGCGAACCCTCACATGGATTTCTAAATCCAGTGTCCATTTTCAGGAGCAGAATTTCTGCACCAGATAACTCTTTTTTATTATGAATTAAAAGTAATTAAAATCAAAAGTAATTAACACTGATACTGATGCCTGTGTGCTTTTATTTTTTCAGCTTCGAGTTTTCAAACTGGCAAAATCTTGGCCAACATTAAACATGTTGATAAAGATTATTGGCAATTCAGTCGGTGCCTTGGGAAATTTGACTTTGGTTTTGGCTATCATTGTCTTCATTTTTGCTGTAGTTGGAATGCAATTGTTTGGCAAAAACTACAAGGAATGTGTCTGCAAGATTTCCAATGACTGTGAACTCCCACGCTGGCACATGAATGATTTTTTTCATTCTTTCTTGATTGTCTTTCGAGTTCTTTGTGGAGAATGGATAGAGACTATGTGGGATTGTATGGAGGTTGCTGGACAACCCATGTGCCTTACTGTCTTCATGATGGTCATGGTGATTGGTAATTTAGTGGTACGTATCAAACAAATGTCCACTTAAGGCAAGTAGAGCATTACAGCTGAATTCTTTAAATATTGACATTGAACAATTGGCATAAATTTAAAATTTAAAACAGTTTTGATAATTTTTTTTAACTTTTCTATTCTAGTCAGAAGGTTGTGTAAATACGAAATACATATAAAATATCCCTGTCTTTCTATACATGTAGAAAAATCTTTCCATTTCAACATTCAAAAATAGTAGGGTGTTGTTGTTTTTTCTAAGAGTAAAAGGTAAAGATTTTCTGTCCAGTTGTGTCCTACTTGAGGTTGGGATACTCATCTCTGTTTCATGGCCGAGGATGCCAATATTGTCCAAAGACATTTTCTGTGGTCATGTGGTCAGCATGACTATACACCAAAGGCACATGAAACACTGTTACCTTCCCACGGAAGTGGTACCTATTAATCTACTCACCTTTGCATGCTTTTAAACTGTTAAGTGGGCAGGAGAGTACTTTTTAAGGGTACTTCTGTTATAATTGTCATGGACTTATTATCCATTTTTATCAGGGAAACACAGGGACCTTACTTTATATGAAGTCCGATCACTGATCTAATTAACTCTATGATGTCTATGCTACATGTAGAGAACATCTTTTTGACTCTGAAGGATGCTAATATTAGATACAAGTGCAAATCATGATTAGGAAATCTGAATTATTATGTTTTTAGCAGTAACAGTGTTAGAGAATCTTAATCAAATTAATACATCTTCTGCTAGATAATATAACCTAACAAAGAAGTGGGTTAATAAGAATGCTGATCTATTTCAGTGTTGGTTCCTTATGTTCAAAAAAGATATCAGATTAGGAAGCAGAACATAGGCATTAAAATAGTCTGATATAAGAGTAATCAAGAAGACGCAACATTTGCATCAAAATATTCAAACATTGTGGCCAATAACATGATAAACTGAGTGACCCTGTTTTTCTTCTAATAGGTTTTGAATCTTTTTCTGGCCTTGCTCCTGAGCTCCTTCAGTTCAGACAATCTTGCTGCTACAGATGATGATAATGAAATGAACAACCTCCAAATTGCAGTGGCTAGGATTCAGAAAGGAATAGATTTTATAAAAAGAAAAGCTCATGAATTTGTACAAAAGGCGTTTGTGAGAAAACAAAAGGCTTTGGATGAAATCAAGCCCCTTGAAGATCTAAACAAGAAAGACAGTTGCATTTCTAATCATGTGATAGTAGATATTGGCAAAGATTTTAACTATCTCAAAGATGGCAATGGGACTACCAGCGGCATAGGAAGCAGCGTGGAAAAATACATCATTGATGAAAGTGATTATATGTCATTCATAAATAACCCAAGTGTAACTGTGACAGTACCGATTGCTGTTGGAGAATCAGATTTTGAAAATTTAAATACAGAGGAGTTTAGCAGTGAGTCAGATCTGGAAGAAAGCAAAGAGGTAAGTCCTGGAATAAGAACACATATATTGTGGTGTTCTTTTCAAAACATGATTTGCACTTATTAAAAAGTTAAACTGACAGGTTACTGTTTTCATACCTTTTCAAATAAATCCACATATCTTACTTAATATAGTACGTATTGAATGCCAACATATTATAATCGTCCATTAAGATCATTCTACATATGTTGGCCTTTCTCAGAAGATTAACATCAACGTCATTAACGTTTTTATTTTTCTAATTTACAGAAAAAATACAGGATTGCAATTAAATGTTTGTTATTCATAGCAGAATTTCAGGAAATACTAGAAGATGCTCCACAGCTCTTTAGCTTATATTATAACTGTCCATTGAGAGGTGACTCAAGTGCCATTCTGTTCTTTGGCATTTAGAAATTGGCTCAAATGGGATGGAAACTAACTTGCAGCATTAAATGTAAATCAATCATGTTCTCAGTGTTAATTTTATACTTTCTAAATGAGCTAATGAGGACTTATTATGAAAATTTGATGAAAATTGCAGTATTCTGCACACTCATACTAACTAGCATTCACACAAAAAGTGGGTGCACTTATTTTACTTGGTTTGTTTTCTTTGTATTATTTTGTAAATAATTTGAGATTGAAGTTTTTTAATGAAGGATCAAAGCATTGCACAGTCTTAAATCATGCCAAACCAGCTATAAAGCCATTTTCCTTTTTCCCAATTTTTCTTGGTGAAGTAGGTCTGCCATTGCCATTGTGGTTTCAATTGCATTTACGGTATTACTTTGAGGAGAAATTTCAATCTGTTTCATTAAAGCCAGATTTAGAACCTGGTTATTATTAGAATCTGGTTATTTATGAAATCTTTTTTAATTATTTAGGTAATGGATAGAGATCTCTTTCATTCCAGAGGGATGTAACTGAAATAAAATACTCCTTGGACTAGGAAAAAACTGAGCCATTTGTACTCACAGAAGCCATTTATAATTTAATGATTGGTTTATAAAGGGCCAGATTAGCTACCCTAGTTTTTAGAAATACCAAATGACATATAATTTGATAATTAATTAGCTATTTTATATAACTTGTATTCTACTTTTCTTGGCAAAGATTTTTCCAGAGCAATATATAAAACCATGGAACATTGTAATTAAAATAAAATAATTGAGATGAAAAAAATCAACAAAATAATAGTTTGAACAGTTTTAGAAACCTTACAGATGAAAAGCTAAGTCCTCGAAGCCAAAAAGACTCATATTCCTTTTCTTTAATCTAATATTATATTTCAGGCAATATAAAATTGTGATATTTTTTCTATCAAACAACTTCTAATATTTTCAACTTTTAATATTTTAGTTTATAATCCAGAGAAATTTAAATTTCCAATCTCATTTATTTCCAGGGAAGAATTGAATAGTTGCTTAAATCTCTCTTTTAGATATAAATTTTTATTTTTAGTCATGATGTTTATACTTTTTTACACTTTATACTTTTTTAAGGACCATATTAAATTTCCTTATGCTGGTCTGACCATAATAAAGATTTAATCAGATTTGTTTTCATACATCTATGCAATGAAAGATTTAATTGATTCTAAACATGGCTTATTTGATTTATTCAGGGATTTTTATGCATGGCTCAACAGAATCCATAAATATTTCACTAACTATACTACGATATTTAAAAAGCCATTTACTATTCCTTAAGTTTGAATTTCTTGAGTTCTTTATCACCGTCAATCATCTTCCATTAATGTTTATTAACATATAGTTATATGGTATAATTGCATTTCTTTAAAATTTTGATGTTGTTTTAAGTTACTTTGGAAATAAATTGTCCATCATTTCATAAATGCAATTCTTGAAGGGTTAAATTTTAATACTGCTAAATATTGAACATCTAAATACTGGACATTTGTTAGATAAACTTTTGAGATTGCTGCCATCTCCAGAGGTGAGAAAAAAGGCAATATTTATTTATTCATTCATTCATTCATTCATCCATTCCAATACAGTAATTTTATACCACCCAACTTCTCACAACTCAAGATTATTTTATCCTGAGACCCCAGCCTCTCTTTCCACTTAACTTTCTGGAGCAGGTTTTTTTTTTCTTTGTACTTGGGAGGCTGAAAGAGACAGAGAAAAAAAGAAAATAAAGTTTCCACACAAATACTTTCAATCACTACTTTTTGAGAAATTAGAAAGTTTCCATTCACCATTTTAATCCTCCCATCTTTTCTCACTATTTCTCCCATTATTTTTTTAAGAGAATCTCTATAACTGAGAAAATGAGAATAACTGTGCATTCTCTTCTAATTATTACTACTATTTAGTACCACTGGGTCTCTCCATCCAGAATATCTCAAAAACAAAATCTAATAACATTAATTACCCATTCTGAAGATTGTAAATCTGTCCTTGATTTCCAAAGGAGAGATTTAGGCCACACTTTCTTTACAGGAATTCTCTATGAACAAGGAAAGATTTGGGAAAGAAGGGGCTACCACTCAACTCAATATTACTCCTTTTATTGAGATGTTGCAGAGTTTCATCAAGGATTGTGTTTCCTTTTACTCCTGGCTGACATTGCACCCTGTGTGATGACAGGCTTCTTATCAAAAGAAAATCCTAGTGGGATCTTAATATCCTCTGAGAAAGCACAATAAGATCTTTCCTCATCCACAGAAAATACAATGAGCCCTTAAGCTTGTGCTTAAATTTTACAGAGATATTACATGAGAAAACATGTAGCTTTCCCTTTATACATATATGAATTAGATTTAGTTCTGAAGCTTTTTTTTCATGCAAATAAAAAAAAATGATCAAAATTGACTTTTCAGATTCATGCCTGACTCTTTGTGCTTCTGTAAGCTATTCATCTATGGCTAATTTGTGTAGCCCATGTTAATAATAACAAATAATTGCCTTGGCAAGTAGCCCTGGCAATAAAATGTGTGGCCTGCTGTTAGAAAGCTCAGTTATGCAAAATTTTCCATAATGAATTTGTCATTACGTAAGTCAACTCTTGTCTTGATTTCTTGATCTTAATTTTTTAAAATGTTTATTTAAATGATTTATAAAGTCTCCCCTCCCCCCCCATATCTCACAGTTATTTTGGCGAGCAAGGAGAAAGTGAAGTCCACTTGCATTAACCCCAGTACACACATCTAAATCTGGATCCAGTTCAGATTTTGGGTGATATAAGATGAATAGAAAACATTTGTTTATTGAGTTTGATTGTGAAACTCTAGCTCATGTTTTATGTTGAATACTAACAGTAAGGCTAGATCTTTAAAGTATATATGAATATTCCTGCTTTGTGCATGATTTTCAAACAAATTGCAAGTCTACAAGTAAACTTTCCTATTCAACAAGTCAATATAGTTTCTGTCTTAAAATTTCACTTCCATTTCATCTTGGTTCCTTATGATGAATTCTAAGAAGACTGAGCAGCGCATGCTTCAAGGCCAATCTGGCCATTCTTCATATAAAAATAAGCAGTTATTTTCTTGTTTTTATATATATTTTTAAGAAAAATAGTCATATTGGTAAGTCAAATCATACCACCTACCCGGAATTAAACACCAAGATACTGTATGCAAATTTATTTCCTACCATTCTTACTTCTCACAGGATTAAAATCAAGCTGGATCAGAGCTGCAACTCTGGTGCTTTCTTGTCAGACAGCAACGAACAGCACCAATATTACACAGGTTACTTAAGCAAGTTCTACCTCTGTATGATATTTTTTTAAATGGATACTGACTGGCCTGCATGCTACTCTGCCATCTCCCTTCCCCATTCATTGCAGTATTATAGAAACCTTACCGCTACTCCCTGCCGAGTCACATGACTCACACCACAGCATGGTCAGGCAGTACTGACAACTAGAACATTTGTAGGATTTCAGACTCCAATTCACCTGTGTTTCTTTATCATACAATTTTAGCAATGCGAACAAGCTGCATGTAATGTATTCAACTTTGAAAGCATTGGTTTAACTTAATTCTGGACAAACTAAAGTATTCCCTATTTAATCAAACTGGAGTGAACTTTATTCTACTTACAATTGTACATTGTTGGATTATCTTCATGCTTTTTCTTTTTAATGAGGATCATCATTTTAATAAAGTTGAATGCCACATATTACCAATTTTCTGACATTCAGTTACATAATTAAAAAAAAAAAGAAATCACCTCAGTAATGCTAATTTTTTTCAATGAAAGTATGTTGACAAGGTGGTAACACTGCCAACCAAGCCCACAATCATGACAGTTCCTCTCACTGACTTTGGAAGTGATAAAACGGCAGTTTTTTTGGGCCAGAGAAATTTTAATTAACTGTAGCACTAATGATATTGTCTCATGATGGCCTTCATCAGGTTCTCTGATAGATTTTTAAAGCTTTAAACTTATTCACAAATGTAAACATTCACCTCCTTGTTCATAGGAATAGTAATTTTGACATGAACCCAAGACTCATCCCTGTGTCCCACATTTCACTTTTTTTCTCTGCACATATCTGCAAAAAAGTCACATTTAACAAGATAAAATTTGGCCCTGAGACTTGTAAATCACTCCAAAAACTGTCAGTTCTAGACAAAATTAATGGGCAACTGTGAACACATTTAGAGAGATTCACTGAAAATCTAGTTCCACACAATCCATATGAAGTAACGCATACTCTTCCAGAGACATAATCCTTAGTACTGGAATGCATTCCTCTTTCGCATGTGTGGAAATATAACAAGCATATACTGCAACTAAAAAGCATGCACAAAAAGCAAGCATTTATGCAAGTAAAGTCTTCCTATATACACCAAAGGTATAATCACTATAATTTAAAAAGTAAAAAAAGGGGGGGCTATTAAATTATTTTATAAATAGAACCACTTTAAAACTATTGACTATATTGCTTGTCCGTGTTGACAATTCATAATTCAAATATTAACAAGCACGATATACACTGTATAAACAATCAATTACTCCAAATCAAATGAAGATTTCTCCTTCCTTCCCCTTCATGCTGAGGAAAAAAAATCTTCACTAGTTTACATAATGTTTATTTTTTTGGACTGCAACAAAAACTAGTCACAACATGGACAGTCCTGACTTTTCTTGGTGTGAAATACAAGTACTGGACATTGCCTTCATGTTTTGCCAACTTCCTAATCTGGGTGTTCTTAGAAGATTCCTATCTCAACTTCTATCCAGAGTTGATCCTGCTCAGATTTCTAAGTTGGCTACGTGTTGCCCCCAAGCCAGGTTAAGAAAGAATGATTTCCTTTAAGTTAAGATTCTTCTCCCCAGATCAGTGGTGGGCTGCTGCTGGTTCAGACCGGTTCGGGTGAACTGGTAGTTGCGACCTGCGGGTGGGCCTGCCCACCCGCCCTGGCGCTATGCCGTCCTATTTAGCTGCGTTTTTAAGCCGTGTGCATGCGCAGAAGGTGAACAAGCGAGCGAAGTGCTCACATTTTTGGTGCTGGGCAAACCAGTTGTTAATTCATGTGCCGCCCACCTCTGCCCCAGATATATGATAAATATAAACAATCAGTTTCTACATACTGTCTTCTAACTCCCATCATTCTGTTATAGTCGCCATTTAGCCTTTTCTCCCATTAATCCCTTTTCTCTCATTTCTAATTTTAATTAAAGAATATAACATGAAGAATTCTTTTTAACATTTTGCATAAAATCTTATTTAAAAAAAAAATCTTTCAAAGTGATGAATATGAATACAACTATGGGAATCATAGCAGTAGTTGATTTTATTTTTTTTATATAAAAAGGGCACCTTCAGAACGCTTTAATTAGGCTGGTTCGCTGCTTTCTGAAACTAATTAGGTTGGTTTGCTGCTTTTCTAAAAGTATTCGCTGGCAATCATGCTTAACTCTGATATTAGCTTCACTTTTCTAAACTGAAAAGCGGTTTCCTTTTGCAAAGTCATATTGCTGAATGAATGAAAGCATGATAACAAATTTGATGTGTATTTGAACAAGAATATTTCCTAATTGTATCTGTGTATCTTTTATTGGTATATGACAGATTTCTGAAAATTAAAGCAACAATAAAAATATATCAGAATATACTCATTACACAATTAGCAATGTATAATCTGATGCATTTATTATGTAGAGCGAAAGAATATGGTAATATTTATATAGCCTCTGAACTTTCATAACATCTTTAATGTGGCCTATTTTCCATAGTAAATTGTTTGGGTAAGAAAGATGTCAGTCATGGCATGTTTCATAAGGGATGGTGGAGATTGACATTCTATTTTAACAATTATTTTAAAATTAGAGGGTGGGGAGGACAGTCTTTGGAATGTTAAAAATGCAATCCTATGTTTTTATTCTTAATGAAGTCCCATGAACTGAAGTATGAAGTAATGAAGCTGAATTTATTTCATCTTGGTATTTTGGGGTCTTCATATAAATGAGAGTGTTCCTCACAAAAGAAAAATAATTAGTATACTTATTTAGTGTATGCTTAACATCTAAGTGCAATACAAGATTTATTTTTCCTCCCATCAATTCTGTCAGGTGGGTTGGTCTGAGAGAGCATGAGTTTCCATGAGAAAGGACTAGAATTTGGGTCTCCCCATTCATAGTCGAACACCTGAACCAACACATGGTCTTTGACTAAAACCTAAATATAATTTTAAATTATTTACAGCTATTATATATTATTTTTGCAATTCTAACTATTGGGGGTAATTAAATTTGCTGATGAATGTGGATACCGAAGTAAACAGTCTTAGCAATAGAGAGCAGAAGAAATGGTCTTGAAGGACAGGATGAAAAGCTACTACTAAAACAACTATGAGCTAAAAAAGAACTATGACAGGAATGTAACCTGAGTAAATGTCTCATACTGTATGAGACATTACCTAGTTTTCATGAAGATAAGGAAGTGGGGGGGAAGCAAATTAAGATTTGCAAGGTTTTGTTATATAGCATTACAATAAAAGTAGTCCTACAACTCTACATAATATTGGATCCCTAGTTTACCTGAAAGGGTGACATCAACAATTTCAATCCTGTCTGGACTTTGCAATCTGTTTTTTAGAAGTTTCTAGATTGAACTGCCAACTGTATAACTAGGTCAACTGTATATCCTCAGTAGGCTTCGATGGCTTTGTATAAAGTGGCATATCAGCCTAATATATGATAAAATGGGCAAGTGTGAATCTACAGTAGTATTGCATAATTGGACCATTCAGAGACAGGGCGCATTAAATAATGTGTGGCATTTGCATGAATAGCACACATGTCACTATGATTTTGATGACTTTGGTATAATAGTTTTCTAGAGTCATTGTTGGATAAACCATTATTAGATAGTGTCAAGTTGGATCTTTAATAAATGGAAATGGAAAAAATTACCTTCAGTGGAAGTAGGAAAATTGCAAGAAGGGAGCCTATCTATGAAACAGATTACTTAATATAATATTTTCCCAACAAAATAAATAAAATCTGGATGTATGATAAGAGCAAGTGGAGGCTGCTGGGAATAGAATGAAAATGATTATTTCTTTGTTTTGTTTTTAACAATTTTTTCCAGTTACTTCAAGATAGATGGCATATAAATTTAATAAAGAAATAAACTGAAGGCAGCTTATACTGGGATCTCCTATTTATTTTCTTACTAGTGCAAATGTTAATGTTCAAGAAAAAAATGATGAAAAGGAAGTCATAATGCCTATAAAAATGTTGAAAAAAGATTAAAATGTAGATGGCATTTGTAGACAAATGTTAAAGTATTATTTGATTTGCTCAAGGGGTGACTTGCAACATATGTAATGTAAGACATAGACATATGTCCATGCCTGATAATTGAGAGAGTGCCTTTATTCTTATTCTTTAAAGGGGATAGTAGCAAAAAGTACTGATGAATATAAAAGCTACAGGGGGGATTAGTTTGCTCTGTTTGTCTACAAAGGTATAGGTAGAATTTTGACTGGGAAGGTAAGGAGATGACAATGGGTAAAATTTGGGGGTTATTGTGTCCTTTTGCTGGGCAAGGGAGTATCTAGAACAGATTTTTTTTGCTGTTCATTAGATTAGCGAAATGTACAAATGTGAGAAAACGTGTGTTGATTTGGAGAAAGTATATGATAAAATGAATAGGCTTGAATCATAGAATGATTGTGTGAATGTGAAATTGAAAATTGGAGACTGAATGCATGCAGTTGTGAGAGCAATTTCTCACATGAATAAGAATCAATGCAATCAAAAGATGCAGATTGCCCCACCATCACAAAGGAGAGAAACCTCCTTCACTTTGCACTGAAAACATGCAAGCAAACAAGCCAGAATTTTGCCTCTTAAGTCTGCCTATATAGGGTTCTCATTTGAAAGTAGAACATTTATTAAAATTCTTATGTTGTAACTTTAATTTTCCTTCTAATAAGTATTACCAATCAGCACTCTGAAAGACTTGCTTTTACTTGGATTGTTTCCAATCTAGAGAGACATTTGACAATAAGGAAAGTAAACATGTATGAGAAAATAATGAAATGCTTGGTGAATTGTTCAAAACTTGAACAAGGGAAAAGGCAAGGAAGTCTAATATCTTTTTGGTTGTTTAATACATGTATGGATGACTTATAAGGAACGCTTGTAGTGAAAACAAGGATGTATTGCCTAGCAACATAAATGCGAATGTACCTTTGTATGCAGATGATAGCATGTTGTTGGCAGAGAACCCCAATGATTTGCAGTGAAAGAGATTATACAATGCATCAAGTAATATGAATCTGCCAGTCAATTACTCAATACCAAGGTAATCATATTGAAGAGGGAAAAACTTAAGAGAATGGTTGCAAGCTATATATTGTAACAAAACCTAAAGCAAATTGTTAAATTTATGTACTGTTGGTAAAATATTAACCAAAGTTAGAAAAATGAGTGGAGATGTTTTAAGATGTGCAAATGCTGGCTGCAGATAGTGGATTGTTTTGGCTTGTTGCGAACAATGAATATTGCTAAGGAGAAGCAAAAGAGTCGGTGTGTGAAGTATGTTCTTGTCTACTTGTTGGATTAAATGAGAGTAGGAGAAGTCAGGAGAAATATCACGGTAAGCTGAATGCAGTGCAAACAAGTGTGTGTTGTAAAAAAAGAAAAGAAAAGATAGCGTCAAGAATGAACCAGTGGTGAATGAATGTAGAATGAATAGAAAGTTGAATATTAGTCTGAAAGAAGCATGATGAGGTGGTTTGGTCATATAAACAGAACAAATAATAAATAAATAAATAATAATAATTTTATTTCTATACCGCCCTTCTCCCGAAGGACTCAGGGTGGTGTACAGCCAATTTAAAAACACAAAACACAACAATGATTAAAAATTAAAATAATTAAATAGATTTGGCCGATTTAAAACCCCAAAAATTTAAAATACCCCAATTTAAAATTATTATGTTGATAGCCCGGCCTGGCGGAACAACAGGGTCTTCAGTGCGCAGCGAAACACCCGGAGGTCGGAGATCTTACGTATTTCCAGGGGCAGTTCATTCCACAGGGCTGGGGCTCCCACAGAGAAGGCCCTCCCCCTGGGTGTCGCCAGCCGACATAACTTGGCTGATGGCACCCTGAGGAGACCCTCTCTGTGGGAGCGGACTGGTCGGTGGGAGGCTATTGGTGGCAGAAGACGGTCTCGAAGGTACCTGGGTCCTATGCCATGGAGCGCTTTAAAGGTGGTAACCAACACCTTGAATCGCACCCGGAAGACCACTGGGAGCCAGTGCAGCTCGCGCAGGAGGGGTGTCACGCGGGCACAACGAGTTGCGCCCATAACCACCCGCGCGGCCACATTCTGGACCAGTTGGAGCCTCCGAGTGCTCTTCAAGGGGAGCCCCATGTAGAGAGCATTACAATAGTCCAGCCGGGAGGTGACAAGGGCATGAGTGACGGTGCGCAAGGCGTCCCGGTCCAGAAAGGGCTGCAACTGGCGGATCAGGCAAACCTGATAAAAGGCCCCCCTGGCCACGGCCGTCATATGCTCTTCTAAGGACAGCCATGCATCCAGGAGGACACCCAGATTGCGAGCCCTCTCTGTGGGGGGCAAAGATTCACCCCCAATAGTCAGCAATGGCACCTGCTGACTATATCGGGATGCCGGCAGCCACAGCCAGTCGGTCTTGGACGGGTTGAGTCTGAGCCTGTTCCTCCCCATCCAGACCCGCACGGCCTCCAGGCAGCGAGACATCACATCAAGGGCATCGTTGGGGTGGTCTGGGGTGGAGATGTACAGCTGAGCATCATCAGCGTACAGATGACACTTCACCCCAAAACCACGGATGATCTCACCCAGCGGCTTCACATAAATGTTGAACAGAAGAGGCGAGAGAACCGACCCTTGTGGCACTCCCCATGCGAGACGCCTCGAGGTCGACCTCTGCCCCCCTGCCAACACGAACTGCGAGCGGTCAGAGAGGAAGGAGGAGAACCACCGCAGAACGATGCCCCCTATTCCTAACCCTAATTATTGCAATATATAAAGAAAGAAAGAATGAGTCAAGACCAAAGTGAAAACAGAAAGTTGTGGTTGGATTGGTTTTCAAAAAGAAAGAGACAACAAGTTTCACAAGCAAAAGTCTATGTTTAAATCAGTCTATGGATGTACAAAGATCTCTTGCAAATATTAGAAAGTATGGAAAGGTAGAATGAATAGTGTATATTTCTTTTTTCTTGCTTCATGTTTTTAATTCATTTGGCTTACTCTTTCTTAACCCCTTTCTGCATTCTGCAAGGAAAAATGTGATACGTATGTATGAATATACGGCACTGTGTTCACCTGTGCTATGACTTGGTTATCTTATTTTCTTAATAGCTGTCCTGGTCCATAGCTCCAGCTGAAGTGTTTGAAGATGGGTAGTTGATCACCCTTCTCCTCTGTACTCTTTCTGAGATTACAGCAGGGCTATGGAGGCACCCCTCCAATTTAATCATCTCTATCGGTCAGTAGCATGAGCAGAGGCCAAATGCTTGGGGTCTTTCATTTTCGTAATGGTTTGGGTTCTATGCAGCATCTAATTCAGATGTTGTGGTTATTATAAAAACACCATCTTTTCAACTGAGAATAATTTTTACAAGCCTAAATTTGCAATTCATTAATTGTAAATTCCTAGGCTAGATGTAAGAGTACTTGCATGATATCAGTTTCTCTAATTTTTCCCTGATCTTTTTGCTTGCACATGAAATACCCAACATACTAATATAATGAATGACTTGCAGATGAAGGATATTAAAAAAAGAAAAGAAATGGTCAAATTTGGATCAGTGGTTTCTTTTACCTCATTCCTTATGAAACAATGCACAGAAAGTATTTTACCTCATTATTGAAATGAATATGTGAAATATACCATCTTTTTTTTTTCTGGAAAGCAAAAAGATGCCTGTTGTTTACTTTGATTTTGGCTTTTGTGCTCCTATTGCTGTAACAATAGTGCTATAAAACAGGGATGAAATGATGCAAGCAAACTGCTACACAGTTCTAAATTTTTAAATACAGAATGATTCGATGTTTAAATATAAAATACACATAACTAATATTATAAAACCAGATTGGAATTTATGCTTCAGTCCTACAATGGTCATGGGCATAAGAGTTTTCATTTAAATAGAGAAATTTTGTGCATCTGAATAATCTCCATTTATTGCAGTTTTTATATAAGAGATTGCATCTGGCATTTACTATGCAAGTAGATTGGACTTTTCTAGTAGAATGAATGAGGTAGTGAATGCTATAATTCCTGTATATACTTATTTCATAAGTTGTGCACTGTCCACTGGAATGTTTTTGAGTTGCTTGAGATATGCATACGCCTAATTGTACAGCTTTACATAGAAGCCAGACACTGATTTCAATATAATACAGTATAACTTTATATTATAGAAATTTCACTCAGGACCAATTTCTAAACATGGTAGAATATGTTATTTATGATTAGCATTAATTGATTATGTGCCATCATGAGTATAATATGTGGAAATGATTCTTATGCAAAACCTATTCTTGGATGTAATTGGAAAGAAAAGAAACAGAATTGTTATAACCATGTACTTCACAAATAGTGATGTACAATAAAATATCAAAAATACAAATGTATAATGAAACTGACTCTCAGAGTAATATGATTTTTTGAAATGTTATTATTTTGACTGGTTTTGATAATATGCCAGTGTGAAGCCTGCTTGGATCATGTGATCAAGAAGTTATATTCTAGTTAATTTTAGTTAAACTATTACTGGTATTTAAAGCATAATTCTAGATTTTCATACCTAAAAACTCAAAAGTATCAAAAATTGTAAATTTTATTTTGATTATTTTTTATATGGTCAGTATAGAATAATTATTTGTACTCTCAAAAATATATAATCATGAATGAATATGCATTGTTTGTATTTCCATTACATCTCTACTACATAACATTAATAAGGTTATTTTTTTAAGTTATCTATAATTCATACATATTATGAATACAGTAGCATGTTCTCTAAGCAATGTCTACTTTATTTACTGATAGTGAAATATTTTAGAAGTTGATTTTCTTTGTAATACAAAATTAATCCCCTAATATTGGTTTACATAACAACTAGGAGAATCGAGCTTGAAAAGTGCCTTCAGACTAATTCTGGTTTGTTCCCTACTGTAACATTTCAAAATTCAAGTAAAAATAAACTGTTGTTTATTGCGGGGTGTAATTGTTTGAAGCCTTCTAGAAATAGATTGCAGCAACCAATATAAAATTCTAAATATTTTTCAGAAACAGATGTTTAATCACAAACTGGCTGAAATAAGCCAGGTATTTTCCTCCATAACAGAATAGATATGCTAACCATTATCCTTGAGGTGGCAAAAAATTAGACCGACAAATGTTCCGTCCTCATCATGATTCTGTCCTGCATCTATTGCTTGTCTTTAAAATCATTTGACCACCTTAAAAAAACACAAGAGCCACAGAGGAATAGATTTTACACACCTTGAGACTCCCTTGAATGGTGTCAGAATAAAGGGGGGAGGGAATATTGCTTTACCACTGGTACAGCAAAGGAAGGCTTAAGCTGTCTCTTTCAGTGGGCTGGGGTTAAGGTGCAAGCATCATCCTGGGGACACTGTGTAAAAAAAGAGATTGCCTGATGTTTGTGCTATGGTTAAGTACAAATGGGAAGAGACTCTACAAACACCTGCTTTTATTGGCAAAAACTGCTTGGATCATCCAAAGTACTTTTAGTAAGTTTTAAAAGGTAACTAAATCTTTCTGCTGTTTGTAAAATTAACATCTCAAGATGGAGCAGAACAAAGATGGTAAAGTACTTTCTTCATCAAACTAATATTTAAGCTGGTTAGAGTTCACAAAATCAGCTTGATGCCTATGAATAAATGCCTATAGCTTTAACCCTATTTTTAAAAAAAGACTGATACAAGTATGTGACAATTCACCATCTGCTTACATCATTCCCACATAAAGTTAGTTACTTACCAGTGCAGCCATTTTGTTAATGTTATACACGTTAATAACATTGTACAAGGCTAAAAATGACATGATCACTATTTTTATTCACAATGGTACTCATATTATCTTCATGGGGCACAACATTCATTTCTCTGAATAGGATCAGGAAACCAGTTGAAAGCTTAGTCAAAAGCATTTCTCATCATGAGGGTAAAGCCTTTCTTCCAAAACAGGTCAACTTTGCATTTTAAATGCTATGCCAAATAATACACATGTACGTTTCACTATGTACTCAAAGGACATATATGTGTACCATGCAAGAATAAAAAGTAGTTTTAAAATGCACAGTCATTTGTGCAAGTGCATTGCCAAAAGAGAATGCAAAATAATGGCTCTTGCTCTGAAATTAATATGCTGCTTTCCTTTCTGAATTACAGAAATTTAGAAGTACTTACACACTGATAATTTGTGTTTTCATGTCAGTGGGAAGTAACCGGTTAAATATGGTTTGCTGCTTATGCATATTCTATCTGCATCAGACATGAAAATGCTGCTTTCAGTTTTTGGTTGGGTTGGTCATAATTTTGGGGACGTTTTACAATTCATACTGCTCTCTATTTTAATATTTGAATTTTATTATCTATTTTATTATTTGAATAATCAGCTAGCTATCGTTCATGCTAATAAAGCATTTCTGAATTTTTAATTCTGTATTTGGCTTATGGTGTTAACAAATTTGGTTCCAAATTGTGATTCCTAGTATGAATATAACAATGCATCATGGAGAAATCCATGTGAATATAATTTCTTACGCCTTCATGTTCAGAAAATAAATTGGTATTAATATATGCGTAGGCTAATTTAATTTGTATTTCAAAGTTCTTAAATAAAAAGAGAGCATTCTGGAATGTACTAAGCACATCCAAGGCCATAACAAACAAAACTGTCATTAACAGTTTTTTATT
Source organism: Pantherophis guttatus (assembly GCF_059756535.1). Classification (NCBI taxonomy): domain Eukaryota; kingdom Metazoa; phylum Chordata; class Lepidosauria; order Squamata; family Colubridae; genus Pantherophis; species Pantherophis guttatus. The sequence continues at coordinate 149,979,371 of NC_142063.1, forward strand.
CATTTGCAGAAACTAAATGCATCTAGTTCATCTGAAGGTAGTACAGTTGATGTTGGAGTTCCCCTAGTTGGAGAACAACCTGAAGCTGAACCTGAAGAATCTCTTGAACCAGAAGCCTGTTTTACAGAAGGTAAATAATATAAAATATTGTAAATCTGTCTTAAGGGCCCTGGATCTAGCAAAGGACACAACTGGCATACAAAAGGAGTTGTGCAAAGGCCTTCCTAGTTACAGCTGACTCTTCAAGCAAGAGCTGTGAATCCAGGAAGACACCCATATTGTGTACCACCCTTGAAGGGAGAGGTGGAACTCCATTCAAGATGGAATATTTCCATATCTGGACATTTCAAATACCCATAGCCATATCATCTTCATTAGATTAAGTCAGAGACAGTTCCTCCCCATCCAAACCTCCAGCCACTGGGATAGAATCTTGAATCAACTGAAATACATGTATACAAAGTCTCAGTTGTGATAAGTAATTTCCTTTGGGCATCACTGAAACTGTCCTATGAAAACTGATTTTGACAATATAGTAGATTTCCAAAGCGTCATTTCAAATGTAGACCAATTAATTTTAGAATTAGAAAGGGCTCCAACCCATCTGCTGGTTTAAGAGTATATTCTGCTCAAGACATGTAGTACTATAACTATTATTCTGTTTTCATTTCCCATATCATTTTGCATATTTTGCCAGGCTGCATCCGGAAATTCAAGTGCTGCCAAGTCAGTGTAGAAGATGGGAAAGGAAAACTGTGGTGGAATCTTCGGAAGACTTGTTACAAAATCGTAGAACATAATTGGTTTGAGACTTTTATTGTCTTCATGATTCTCCTTAGCAGTGGTGCTCTGGTAATTTTTAGAACTTGAAAACCATTCATTATCATAGAGATTTAGCGTAGGAAATAACCCAGACACATAATTATCTGAAAACCTCTGAATTTTTAGTAGGGATTATCTTTTCTATGAGTCAGAGCTATCCCTAAAGTAGTATGATTTTATTACTTAGTTGTTAGAGTTATATCCACCTTTCAATCAGCATTCTGTCTTACCATTTTTTCCTCACAATTACACCTCTACAATTATATTTGAGTGACAGAGCAATTAGTCATAGTCACAGTGAACGTATGCAGTTCAGGGTAGACTTGAAGCTGGGTTTTCCCAGTGCCAATTAAATTTATTTATTTATTTATTTATTATTTATTTTTCCGATTTCTAAACCGCCCTTCTCCTTTCGGACTCAGGGCGGTGAACAGCCAAGATAAAACATTTATACACAGAAGTTAAAATAGATTTAAAATAATTAAATAAATTTGGCCCATAATTTAAAACATTTCAATTTAAAATCCATATCAAATTCTAAAACCAACCATAAAATCAGGACAGCCCGGCTAACTGAAAAAAATAGGTTTTTAGGGCCCGACGAAAAGTCCGGAGGTCGGGAATCACTCGTATCTCTGGGGGTAGATTGTTCCAGAGGGTAGGTGCCACCACAGAGAAGGCTCTCCCCCTGGGGGTCACCAGCTGACATTGTCTGGCTGACGGCACCCTGAGAAGGCTCTCTCTGTGGGAGCGAACTGGCCAGTGGGAGGCAATTGGTGGCAGAAGGCGGTCCCGTAAGTACCCCGGTCCTAAGCCATGGAGCGCTTTAAAGGTGATCACCAACACCTTGAAGCGCACCCGGAAGTCCACCAGAAGCCAATGCAGCTCGCGCAGGAGAGGAGTCACATGGGAGCACCCGTCGCTCCCATAATCCCCCGCGCAGCCGCATTCTGCACCAGTTGGAGCCTCTGGGTGCACCCCAAGGGGAGCCCCATGTAGATAGCGTTACAATAGTCCAGACGAGAAGTGACGAGTGCTTGAGTGACCGTGCGTAGGGAGTCCCGATCCAGAAAGGGGCGCAACTGGCATATCAGGCGAACCTGATAAAAAGGCCTTCTGGCCACGGCCGTCATATGCTCTTCTAAAGACAGGTGTGCATCCAGGAGGACACCCAAGATGCGGGCCCTTTCCATGGGGGCCAATGATTCGCCCCCAATAACCAGCGATGGCGCCAGCTGGCTATACCGGGACGCCGGCAGCCACAGCCACTCGGTCTTGGAAGGGTTGAGTCGAAGCCTGTTTCTCCCCATCCAGACCCGCACGGCCTCCAGGCACTGAGACATCACTTCCAAGGCATCGTTGGGATGGTCTGGGGTGGAGATGTAAATACCTGACTTTCTGTACCAAAGTGGTTTTCAATACGTATTTTCCATTTAAATTGTTCCATATAATATTCCTACAGAAGAGGGTTTTGATGCTGTTTTAATCCCAAATAGCTTTACAGAGCAGATGCATGCTTTTATTGTAAAGATTTTTCTTCTAAAAATGAGATCTGTTAATCCCAGTTAAGCAATATAGTCACAATAATATTAGATTGCTAAATTGTTCCAAATGGGATAGCAATTCATACTTATATATTGGATTCATACTGGAACAATGTTTTAAACTCCACTGTTACTTCTCTGTGAGGGATTAGAGAGGGAAATGATCAGTTCATTTTTTTTAGGTTTAGGACTTTGGGGTCTAAAGTCAGAATTAGCATGACATTTGGCTTTGCCCCTCTTTAAAAAAAGTTGTTTGTAACTTTATTTTTCTATGGAATGGAACAGAAGAAACATAAGGGGCTACATATGATTAAACAGCTTTATTTAGCTTAGTTTGTGAAATTTGGGAGTAGAATCCCAAGGAGATACCTTAATTTCATTAAAGATGCCAATGATTGAACCTGCAATGCACTACATATAAAACATGTCATCAGCCACCAAGGTATGGCTTCTACTAGTAAACTATAAAGTAGACTCTATAAATATCAAAACAAATGCTTTTGATATTTTTATCATATTCTGATTTAATAAATATATTGATTAAAGTGAAGCATTTGAGCCTTTCAGTAGAAAGAGGGGAGGACTGGTTTTTAGTTCTAGAACTGGAAAGCAAACAATAAATAATAAGACATACTAAAACCAGGGGTGGGGGGGAACTTCTGTCCCCAGGCTTTCGAAGACATATACATTGAGCAGCGCAAGACTATCAAGACCGTACTGGAATACGCAGACAAGGTCTTCACCTACATCTTTATTTTAGAAATGCTTCTGAAATGGGTGGCTTATGGCTTTCAAGTCTATTTTACAAATGCCTGGTGCTGGCTGGATTTCCTCATTGTTGATGTAGGTATTTTTTTTCTCTAACCAATCAATACATTGTAGCGTGAATGTTTATAAGAATAATTAGATATACAATAAACTCACTACTTTCAGAAAATGAAAACTTCTGCTTTCAGCTGGGTGAAAGGTGTTCAGTAGAATTGTCGCTGAGCAGAGTTCCCTTGGTGAAGCAGAACTTCTGGAACCAGAAATCTACAGTATGGTGCTCCTATCAGCAGGAAGCTTGAAATGTGATGTGAGGAGGACATCTGTAGATCCACAAAAATTAAACATTTTCTTATTTCCCTGATAATATTCGTGGAAGGAAGTAAAGAATGGCCGAACATTTCTCCCCACTTCACTACCTTTGCTCACTTCAGCCATCTCAGGAGTGATATCTGATTCCTTTTCATCTAAGCACGTGAGCAGTGGATAGGAACAGGTGGGCAGGCAAGGGAAAAAAGTCCACTATTGTGCAAGTAGGACCAAGGAATACTTTACTCCATCCTCTTTGGAAAGGAAAAAAGACACAAAGCTCAAGAGATCTAAAGGTTCAAAATTTCTATCTTTGGAAAGAGAAAGAAAAAGGGAGAGAGGCATGACAAGAACAAGATGGTGTTGGAGGAAAATCTAAAAGAAGTGGACTTTAATCATGAATCGCAAAAAGTAAGACTGCACATTCTAGAACAGCTAAAGCAGAGGTGTCAAACTCGTGTCATCACGGCGGCATCATGTGACGTATCGGGACTTTTTTTCCCCTTTGCTAAACTGGGTGGGGGCAGGGCCAGCATGTGACGCATCCGGCCTGCGGGCCGCGAGTTTGACTTAAAGTCAAGTTTGAGTTAAAGGAAAGTCAAAGTAACTTTGTCTCTAGTTTCATATGTGCAGATTCTGATTTATATAATTCTCTTTTTTTCATGCATCTTTGAATTACCCAAGATGCTTCCAAGCAAGAGCAGACCATACAAACTTATTTTTCTTTTGTACTATTTTTAGGAAGAATATTTTTAACATCATGTCTGTGACTTCAACCATGTTTTAGGAATATTTTCCCCGGCAGCCTCTCATTTCACAGGAGGCTAATTAATCTGAAAGTAAAAGGTTTTTTATATTTTTAAGAATATTTATCATATTTATATAGCTGCCCGTCTCACATGAAAGTGACTCTGGGCCACCTACAGCACTTAATTAATAAAAACAATCACATAAAAACTTCACAATTAAAATAACAAAAAAGACACATAAAACAGGGAGGAGTAATATTAACTGCATAAGGAGCTATCAAAAAAGCCATTGCAAAATCTCCTTCAGCCCTTGGGACCTCCAGACCTAATAACATAGCCAGGTCTTGAGAGACTTGCAAAATGTTGAGAGGGATAAACGGTTACCAGTATAAATTATTATGATTGCCAGTAAGTTTAACTTATAATTAACACTTGATTTATTGTTTCGACTCCCAGGTGGCTTTTCCTCTAGCGCATGTCTCAAGCTCATATTAGTTACAGAAGACAGCACTATAGATTTTAGCTCACCTTAATCATTCTCTCATTTCTGTGATTTACCAATACGGACTATGGGATTCCTATCTATCCCACACACTTGGGTGAAGCAAAGGGACAAAGCTGCTGGGCTAAAGCAGATAGGCAGACCAGGCAGTACAGAAAACAAAGGATTTGGAAGAGAGAAATAACCTCCTCAGGGACTGAGCACTTGCCATTTCAAATGTCCTGGTGAGGAGGATATTATAATTCTGGTTCTTGCAAGCAGGAGTCAGGAACATGTCAAAAACTGAAAGGATTGAGCCAGAAATACTTAGGGGTTGGTGACTCCTCCATCATTCCATAAGAGGTGGTTTATTGAGTAATAACAGAACCCCACCTCCCCCCACTCTGCCCCCGCCCTCCCCATGTATCTTTGGTTTTAATATTTGTTTTTAACTTTTTATGTTTTAGCTTTTATGTAACTGTAAGCTGCTCAGATTTAACCTATGGTAAGGTTAAGGTAGTGAGTAAGATGCAGTAGTGAGTTTCAAACCCCGTTGCTACCGGTTGGCTCGTGGGCGTGCTCACGCTCGTGTGCACGCATGACATTTCTGCACATGTGCAGAGACGTCCAGGCGGAGCCTTCCGCCACTGCCGTTCCTGGTTTGCCCAATCCGCAGTGAACCAGTAGCAATTCACTACTGGTAAGATGGGTGGCCAGTAAATTTTATAAACAAATAAACAACATAAGATGGTCTTATGGTTCCGTAAGAGAATAGTGCGAGATGAACAAAAAAATAATTTCTACCCGTCCATTGTAACTGTTTCCTGCACAAATCCATTTGAACTTCAGTTGTGGTAATTTGACCAGGAGGAATATTGTTTTTATTTTGGGATATTGGTCAAATTGCTCATTTAGGACAATAGAAGACATAAACTAGCACAAGGTTGAAAGCAGAAAATTATTAAATCTGGTAAAAAATATTTATTGCTGTATTTTCCTGTAATTGATTCAGATCTGACAAAATATTATTTGTAAAAATATTAAAGGCAGACTACAAATAAATAAAAATAAAAATTATAAACTTCAGAGTAGGAGCAAGATTCTTCAGTTCGTTTTCTTGCCATCTCTTTCTTTGATATCACTCATTATACTCCTCTGAACTAGTTTGATTTTGTAAAATAATCTTCAGCTGTGACAGACTGGCGAGAAGTGGCGTTACCACAGATTTCTTGACTATTATTCACACAGTAAATTACTTTCTTTTCTTTTTTTTATTCCTGTTTAGGTCTCTATTGTTAGTTTAACAGCAAATGCCTTGGGCTACTCTGAACTTGGTGCAATTAAATCTCTTAGGACTTTAAGAGCTTTAAGACCTCTAAGAGCCTTGTCACGGTTCGAAGGAATGAGGGTAAGAAAAATATGAAATAACATATGCTTGAAGCAAATTATTTTCTTAAAGATATACCTACAAATGTGTATCTCAAAGCCAGTAGTTTAAATTTCATTTAGAGTGGCCCTGGGCAACATGCTACTTCTATTCCCTTAGCCTCTAGGCAACATGAGAGAAATAATTCCAGTATATCTAGGCAGTGTCTAAAGGCAGTTATTTACCCCATTGTCAGATTATTTATTTTCATTCAAATCACAGCTCTGAAATGGTGGGTATCCCAGACTAAAAAAAGCAGGCAAAAAAAGGCTAGCTAAAATTGTGCTACATTTAATCCTGTCTGTTGTATCCTTGCCCCAAATTTTTTAAAAATACATCATTTAAAGAAACTCCTTGATTCGAAAAATTGATGGCCAACCCAAATCCTTGGATTAAATTTATATTTACTGACAAAGAAATAAAGGGAGACTAGTATAGATCTATTTCAAGCTATTTACCTCTTGTCAGCTAGCCATACCCTTCTGGGATTCCAACCCAGGCTACTTACATATTAGGTAGATGTATTAACCTCTAAGCCACGGGTTCACCTCACTCTGTCAGCTACACCAGGGGAGAGATTAAGTGTTTTTTAATCAGGGCAACCTGGTCTCCTCAAATATGAGATGGAGCATACTGCTTCCACTTTTGCCTTTCAGCCCCAATCCAGGAGCCTTCGGAGGCAGTCACTTTTGAGACAAACTATTTTTGTGTTAAATTTATATTTACCGACAAAGAAATAAAGGGAGACTAGTATAAGCAAGGAGAGCCCATGGCTTAGAGGTTAATACATCTACCTAATATGTAAGTAGCCTGGGTTCGAATCCCAGAAGGGTATGGCTAGGTGACGAGAGGTAAATAGCTTGAAATAGATCTATACTGGTCTCCCTTTATTTCTTTGTCGGTAAATTTAAATTTAACACCAAATAGTTTGTCGCAAAAGCGACTGCCTGCAAAGGCTCCTGGATTGGGGCTGAAAGGTGAAAGTGGAAGCAGTATACTCCATCCCATATTTGGGTAGACCAGGTTGCCCTGATTAAAAAAAACACCAAATCCTTGATGTTCATAACCCAGCCAGGATATATATTAGCGAGAAATAACCACGACCCAATTATTTCCAGATTAGTTCCAGAGATCTACCATATTTTTCGGAGTATAAGACACACCTTTTCCCCCCCTAAAAGGGGGTGAAAATTTAGGTGCGTCTTATACATCGAGTGTAGTCCCGCCCACCCACTGGCACCCACCCTTTGGCCTCTGCCTCCTTGCAAGCAAACAGCAAGAAAAAACAGCTCCTTTCAGCTTCAGCATAGCCTAATTAGCAAAAATTGATTGGATCGGCCTCCCGACTCTCAGCTGATTTGCTCTCAGCTGTTTTGTGCAGGACTCTGCTGCTTGCTGCAAAGAGGTAAATTCCTGGAGCAGTTTTTTTTTCCTTGTGCTAATCAAGCTATGCTGAAAACGAAAATGGAAGTAAAGCAGGCTGTTTGCTGTTTGCTTCAATGAGGCAAAATTGCTCAGAGGCAGAGGCAAAGGGAGATTTCTTTTTCTTCTTTTCCTCACCAAAAAAGGTAGGTGCGTCTTATACTCCAGTACGTCTTATACTCCGAAAAATACGGTATCTAGCCCTTTTTGCTACTAGTAAAGAAAATAACTGAAATATTTGGGGGTCTCACATGCATATGTTTCCTAGCCTCCTAACGAGGCTAACTCGGAACTGCAGCTACTTGTTTTCTTGATGTGTTGTCAAGGTAACATATTAACCGGCTGGAAAATTATTTATCATAAGCCTCTGTTGCTTCATTATGGCACCTGGACTGTCCTTCCCACTTGGCTACAGAGACTGTAAGGAGGAGATGATTGAGCAGTGTAATGATGATAACATTAAGGGTTATTTGATATTTAAATGCTAATATTCCTTAGAATTCATTTTCCTCTGACTTGCAACTTGGTTCTCCAAATGTGTAAGAAAAGAGTATTTTTAGGGCTAGAGTACTGATAGGATATTGCACTGGAGCTTCAGTACATGTTCTACCACATGTTATGTTCCTTGCTCTTCAATTTTGTGATGCTAAATTTTGGGAAATCTTTCTTCCTTAAATTTTTCCCTAAATTTGTAATTTTCTTTGTTCAAACCAGTATTTATACCTGAGTCCTGATCTTTTTTTTCATAATCTATTATTACCATTACTGCCTTCAGCCGAGATTAAATTGTAGCACAAAATGGCCAAGAAGCAAAACTGTGAATTAGAAATTCCCCTTTTCATGTCTCACTTTAGCAAATATGTTTTCACTTCTTTGGCTTCATGTGTTTATTTCTTTGTATTACAGGTAGTAGTGAATGCTCTCTTGGGAGCAATTCCATCTATCATGAACGTGCTTCTTGTATGTCTTATATTCTGGCTAATCTTTAGCATTATGGGAGTGAATCTGTTTGCTGGCAAGTTCTACCACTGTGTTAACACCACAACTGGGGAAATGTTCAGCACTGATGAAGTTGACAATCAGACTGAGTGTGAGAATCTCATCGAAAGAAATGAAACAGCCAGATGGAAAAATGTAAAAGTCAACTTCGATAATGTGGGACTTGGCTACCTCTCTCTGCTTCAAGTAGTAAGTAGTTATTCTTTCTATGTTAAAATTTGAACAACAACCATTTCATTTCCTCTCTTTAGCAGGTTTTTCTTTTATTAGAAAATTCCATCAATCTGAACTGTCAGTCACTTTACAAATGATTCACTGCCAGGTTTTGAAATGGATTGATTTGCATCATAGGTGGCACCCCTTAATCTTTTTCTTCTAAGCTCTTCTCTAAAATACACCTGTTAGTAAACTTTTTGTGTGCCATATAAATTATATCTTATACATGAACTAAAATGATCATTAGTAAAATGCAGATGCACCTGTGATAGGTTGTTTATTTATTTCACTACACATCAAGCAATCTCACTCACCCCTATTTAATAAAGGAAATTATCTATAACCAGAGAAGAGAAGTGGATATAGAGAATGGCCATTTTTGAGAGCTGTACTAGGCTAGCAATGGAGGCTAAACAGAATGCAACTCTGGGTGAAATTCAACACAGCCTGATGGGAAATTACCTGTCTTTTTTACTTCTTGTAACATAATCTGGTACCAACTCCTCAAGAATTCTTCCGAATATAATATATGTGGGTTGAAAGATTGGATGGACATCATGTATGCAGCTGTTAATTCACTAAATGTAACTGGCAGGGGGGCATGGAGTCTTCTAAAAAACATTACAATTTACACAACATGAACATTTAGGAATTATGTACTGTACGCTTTTAGTCCCTTGCTTAAAATATAATTGCCTGACTTCTGCTTGCAGGCCACCTTCAAAGGCTGGATGGACATCATGTATGCAGCTGTAGATTCACGAAATGTAAGTATGCTATTGGGTAGGGAAACCAGTATTGGACTGCAAAAATATGATTGACTACAAGACTGCAGAGAAGAGAGACATAACATTTGCTTTTTTGGTACCATCTTGTAATTGCCTGGTAGCCCAAATGCAGTGGGTTTACTACATGGATACTTGCATCCATAGCTACTCATCAGATCAGCAAGTGTTTCCCTAGAAGTGTTTCCGATTCTTTTTCAAATTAAGGCTAGTAAAGTAGGATTAAAGCAAATTTGCCATTGATCATAGTGTTTGTCTGCTTTCTTTTCTTTTTCAAAGAAGCAAGGCAGGTAGGATGCTGGGATGAGAGATAGGAGTGAGCAGGTTGTGGCTGGAAGATACTTCTTTTTGGTTGTTTGTTTCCCAGTGTATTTTACCTTAGGGGAGAATTTAAGAGGTAAGAATGGAGTCATAACCTCTCCCCCGAAACAGGAAAAACAGGAGTGGAAATTTTTAAGAGGTAAAATGGATGCCATAAAGGCTTAAGGCACCCATTTTTGCTATTAAATCTTCCAACCCTTGGTCCACTCTTTCAATATAAGCAAAGATTTAAAAAATGGATCTCAAATACTCCAGTGTGCCTAATTCCACTGGAGGAAATACAGGAATCCTTTCCTATCAAAGGATAATGACTGGAAGTAATGAGAACATATTGCCCTATGCTAGTTATAAAAATAGCAATGTATCTTTTAGTCCAGTTTGATGATCAACCAGTGCAAGTAAAAAAGAAATCACTCAATCCAGTCATACTCTGCTATTTAAAAAATCAAATTATCTTAGCCATACATAATTCTCAATTTTTTTCATTAGAATGAAGACTCTATTTTTTTAATTGCAGTAAATGAGTAACTGATGCAAAACATTCCCAGAATAGGATCTAGATGAATGCATATTTATGGTATTCATCTGTAACAATAATACAGGTCAAGAATACTTAAAATACAACATGATATAGATACGATAGAAATTAAGAAATAAAATCTAAAACATTTGCTTTGCGCATTATTAAGGTCAATAAAAAGAATCGATTTCAGATACCCTTTATTTGATAAGATTTTCTATAATAATTTACTCTCCTATTTCCGAGAAGCAAAAAAAAAAAAAAAGGAATCAGAAGTCAAAAACATACAGACACATACACACATCAACATATACTTTTTGTTTCATTATACTTTTGTGTATATGTGTAAGTGCAGGTACAGTTCCATAGCTACAAATTACACAACCTAATAGGAGGTCTCCTTTTGTTGAAATGACTCTTTTCCAAGAAAACAGTAAAATTCTTTCCTAATGATTGGTCCCAATGAAAAATTGAAACTACATGCTTAAAGCTAACATTTTTAAATGCATCAGCACATTTTGAGCATCATAATTAGCAGACTGTATAGGCAGCCTTGACTATATCAACCCTGACTGCTCTTTAGAAGGCCAGGTCTTGAAGATGAAATTCAAGTACTTTGGCCACCTAATGAGAAGGAAGGACTCACTGGAGAAGAGCCTAATGCTGGGAAAGATGGAGGGCAAAAGAAGAATGGGACGGCAGAGAACAAGGTGGCTGAATGGAGTTACTGAAACAGTCGGTGTGAGCTTAAATGGACTCCAGAGGATGATAGAGGACAGGAAAGCCTGGAGGAATGTTGTCCCTGAGGTTGCGATGGGTCAGACACGACTTCGCAACTAACAACAACAACAATAAGCAGCCTTCTGTGTCATCAAGAAAGTCTGTTCATTGATCTCCATTCGGTTTCTTCTCACTTTCTCCTAAGCTCAGAATGTGTCTTTCTCTTTAGCTATTTCTTTGAATATAAACACCTCAATTGTCTATTAGCAAAAGCCATGTACTCTAGCATGAAATCTACATCAGTGGATTTTAGAGAGGAGAGCAAATAGAGAAAAGTGAGTAATAACTGAGAAGATAAATGCTTTAGTTGAATAATGGTACATAGATACACTATGTAAAGTTAAAATAAAAATTGGTCAAACCCTTCTCTATGGCTGTTCTTAATAACGGTATCGTATAAAGACTAAATATGGTAAAGCTTGACCCAGGATTCATACTTTATAAAAATAATACCCATACATTTTATAGAATTGAATATATTTTTCCACACAGTTTTCTATTTCTAAATTTGTTTCCCTTGCAGGTGGAACAACAGCCACATTATGAGGATAACCTTTATATGTATCTTTATTTTGTCATCTTTATTATCTTTGGATCCTTCTTCACTTTGAATTTATTTATTGGTGTCATCATAGATAATTTCAATCAGCAAAAAAAGAAGATAAGTATTCTATCATGGTGATTTCAAAGGCTTTATTTAACAAAAACATTTGTGTAATTCTTCTGATTTTTCTTTCTTTCAAGTATCAATTATTATTCCAATGTGTACAACCTAAAATAAGTTGTAAACATTAATTCTAAACTTGCCACTGTAAAAAGGGAGCATATGGTGTGTATTGGTTTTAACAATACATGAAATGAAAGATTTCCACCACGAGTTAGTTTTAAAGGCAGGAGATATAAACAATTACCTTGATAGTAGCCTTGATAGTACAGTGGTTTAGTGCACCCTGTTATTAACACAGCTGCCTGCAATTTCTGCTGGTTCGAATCTCTGCAAGGCTCAAGGTTGACTCAGCCTTCCATCCTTTCTAAGGTAGGTGAAATGAGGACCCAGTTTGTGGGGGCAATAAGCTGACTTTGTATAAAATATACAAAAGAATGAAGGCTATTGCTTAACGCATTGTAAGCCGCCCTGAGTCTCCGGAGAAGGGCGGCATATAAATCAAAATAAAAAAAAAAAATTACATTGTAAGATAATGCACTACTTCTTATAAATATGAATAAAGATCTCATAAATCTAAATAATAAATAATTACCCTTGATAATGACTTTCTGGAAACTAAAAAAAGATGAACACTTCTGGAAGTCATTTGTGATATGATCCTTTTCCATAATTATCTTTTTTATCATGCTTTTCATTTTTCAATATGGGCTTTGGGTTTTGTTTTGGTTTGATTTTTTAGCTGTTGAAGGTACTTGTATCATGAGAGCTGAAAAATATTTTTTTTCAATTGTTCATTTATTTATTTCTTAACCTGGATGTTTTACTATCTTTGAGATTTTATCCAACTATGGATATTTTTATTTTACAGTATTTTATCTTGATGTAGGATACAGGAAATTTAGACAAAAATTTAATACATGATGATATGACGGTGACAGAAATGATGGTGGCATCATTTTTCAATCTGCTGTAACTTTGCTGAGTTTAAATTCCTGACCCTAGCTGAACTATGGAAGAAGGATACACTGTTTTCTAGCCATTAGGGAGCCACCCCTAATGAAGGGAAGGGCAAAAGAGTGGTGTGCTTCCAGATTGAAACTCTGCACACTTGTACATCCATGCATATAACATCAACACTTGTACAAAGGAGCAGAGCTTGTATTTGGGGTTGCTCCCACCATTTGCCCCTCCCCCACTTGCATGGCTTTTGCTTTATTAATAGGCAGCCCAAGGAAAGAGATTGCCCATCAAATCAAAGTCAATATATAGAGAAACAAAAAGAAAAAGAGAATGGAAATACCTGGTTGTAACTAGTTTTCGTTTCTCCTTTTTACTTTGGAGGTCAAGACATCTTTATGACAGAAGAACAGAAAAAATACTATAATGCAATGAAAAAACTGGGCTCCAAGAAACCACAGAAACCTATACCCAGGCCAGCAGTAAGTGTTATGTGTGGGGTTTTTTTTTTTCATTATTCTCACTGTTTTTGAAAATGTGTGCTAGAGTTGGAAAACAATTTACACCTTATAGTCCCCCAAAATCTTTTTAAACTAGTAACTGAGGAAGGGGTGGGTTCAGAAAAAAATAGCATATCTTTAAAAAATTAATGTTTTTATGAACAAAGCCTTTAGTTAAATAACTGAGATGGACAACGGATGACATCATATGGTTATTTTCCATTTTGGAGAGTTGCTTCTTCTTTTCTTAAACTATGTTAAACCTATTTAGGGATTATGCCAGCGGCCCCCAAACTTTTTTGGCTGCATGAACCAGCAATGGTGGCGCACGGCGGCAGCAGCAGAGGGGAGGGGACAGGTTTGCGTGCTCAACCTAATCCCACACATGCACAAATGAAGCTTCACATGCTTGTGCGGCCCTGGTCCCAACAGGCCATGACCCAGTAGCAGGCTGCGGTTTGGGGGTTGGAGACCCCTGGATTACTCTATAGTTTTCAATGGTTTCTAGCTTAGACACATTGGAAAAAACATGTTACAGATTTTCAATTATTATGCCACCAAAATTCTGAAGACTATGTATTGAGGGGCTCTGAAAGCTCTGAAGGATATTTAAATGAGTTTGGGGCTGACCAAACCAATCTAGCATTAACAAATCTAAACAGGGTTACAGCAGTAATTGTTATGGTATTCCTGTCTAATTCAGGTATTCAATGAGACTGTGAAATTCCACAGGAAAGCTATTAATGGATATGCTTCATAATGCTTCATATTTCATAACTTCACACTTATGGAGTGTTAACTAACTTTCCGGGAACATAGTGGCATTCTTTTCTCGTTGCACCTTCTGTCTATGCAGTTTGACAAGTATACTGTAGAATGAGTTTATAGAAGTTTCAGATCATAAATGATAATTATATCGATTATAATCGTCTATAATTGATCCTGAGATACATGAATAATCCTTATTTTTTTTAACTACAGAACAAATTTCAAGGCATGGTCTTTGATTTTGTAACAAAACAAGCCTTTGACATCAGCATCATGATTCTTATCTGCCTTAACATGGTTACCATGATGGTAGAAACTGATGACCAAACTGATGCAATGGAAACTATTTTGTATCGAATTAATTTTATCTTCATCGTCCTTTTCACTGGAGAATGTGTCTTGAAACTGATTTCACTCCGCTATTATTATTTTACAATTGGCTGGAATATTTTTGATTTTGTGGTTGTCATCTTATCTATTGTAGGTAAGAAAATTTTCATTGTAGTAAAAGATGCAACATATTATAAATGAAAACTGAGAAATTAACAGATGATTTTAATATTTAAAATAGGTTTCATTCTTTACGTTTTCATACAAAATTGTAATTACATTCTAATTAAAGTTTTAAATCTGCATTCCATATTAATAGACATTTAATGTTTGTTCATAGGTATGTTCCTGGCAGAGATTATTGAGAAATATTTTGTGTCCCCCACCTTGTTCCGAGTAATCCGACTTGCCCGGATAGGTCGAATCCTGCGTCTAATCAAGGGGGCAAAGGGGATCCGCACTCTGCTTTTTGCCTTGATGATGTCTCTCCCTGCCTTGTTCAACATCGGTCTCCTGCTTTTCCTGGTCATGTTCATCTACGCCATATTTGGAATGTCCAACTTTGCCTACGTGAAGAGAGAAGTTGGCATTGATGACATGTTCAACTTTGAAACTTTTGGCAACAGCATGATCTGCCTTTTCCAAATTACCACCTCTGCTGGCTGGGATGGCTTGCTAGCCCCCATCCTGAACAGCGGGCCTCCAGATTGTGACCCTGAGATAGACCATCCGGGTAGCTCAGTCAAGGGAGACTGTGGCAACCCTTCAGTTGGGATTTTCTTCTTTGTCAGCTACATAATCATCTCATTTTTAGTTGTAGTAAACATGTACATTGCTGTCATTTTGGAGAACTTCAGCGTCGCTACCGAAGAAAGTGCTGAACCTCTGAGCGAGGATGATTTTGAGATGTTCTATGAAGTCTGGGAAAAGTTCGATCCAGATGCAACCCAATTCATAGAGTTTGCCAAACTCTCTGCTTTTGCAGCCTCTTTGGATCCTCCTCTTCTAATACCAAAACCAAACAAAGTTCAGCTTATTGCGATGGACCTGCCCATGGTGAGTGGTGATAGAATTCACTGCCTTGACATCTTATTTGCTTTCACCAAACGTGTCTTGGGTGAAAGTGATGAAATGGACGCCCTCCGCATTCAAATGGAAGACCGGTTTATGGCTGCCAACCCTTCAAAAGCCTCTTATGAACCAATCACCACCACATTGAAACGAAAACAAGAGGAAGTATCCGCTGTTATTATTCAGCGAGCCGTTAGGCGCTTCCTCTTAAGGCTAAAAGTTAAGAAAGTTTCCTGCATGTTTAATAAAGATAGAATTAAAGAAGGCAATGACACAGTTATCAAAGAAGATATGATCATTGATAAGCTAAATGAGAATTCTACCCCTGAAAAAAACGATATGACCCCCTCCACCACCTCTCCACCTTCCTACGATAGTGTTACAAAGCCCGACAAAGATAAATACGAGAAAGACAAATCAGAAAAAGAAGATAGAGGTAAAGATGTCAGGGACTATAAAAAATGAGCAAAATGAATTATTCCTGTATGATAAATTGTTTACAGCTTGAGAAAGTAAAGTATTATTTCAAAAGGACTCCTGTAGGAGGTTTATGCCAAACTGACTGTTTTTGCACACTTAAACAGACATACACACACATAAAAATATCTATAAATATATATATATGTATGTATATATATGTATATATATATACATACAAATGTTAGCTATATACTTAAGGTCAGTGCCTATTAACAAGATAGTGACCCCTTGTCAATTCAAATGCTGCTCTGTAAAACAGGATGGTACTTTTGACAGGCGTCTCCTGTTGGCATTCCCAGCTGACACTGCTGAAGAGGAAAGAAAAATGGCTATCCAGACTGTAGGGATCAGTAAAAGAGGTGCAAACCTAGAATTGACCTGTGTTGATCATAAAACACTCAGAAACAATAATTGTATCCGCTGTTTGCATTCCAACTGCCACACATTTGCCATATTTTTACAAAAACCCATGTTGGTGAAGTTGTCGTTTTTTTAATCCACAGGTTGTTTACTATTATATGTGACTATTTTTGTAAATGGGTTTTATGTTGTGGGGGGTGGGGAGGGGGATTCCAAGGTCAAGGGGGGATAGGAGGACCCAGCTGTCCTGTCTGATTCTGTTGTAATGTATAGGCAGAAGTGATTTGCATGAAGGCATGCTGCACTTGTAGACCATGCATGGAAACAAATAGGACTTCTTTGCACAAGAGTTTCAAAGACTTCTGTGTTTCAGGATGGCTCCAGATTCCAAGGTGCTTAAAAATAATATAGATTTGTATGTCTCATCCTGATAATTCTTATGTGCCTGTAGGTCTCATAAAATCAACAGTTGTTCAGCTCCGATGTTTTTCCTCCCCACTCCTTCCCCTCACCTCCTCCTCCAAATGATTCCATTATGAAGGTGACGTGAACATTGACTATCGTGTACATCCATACATAGATACTTGATCATCATTCCCACTGAGTTATGGGGCCATACTTTAGAGGAAGAGCATATATAAATTGTACTCTTAATTGTAAAATTGAGTGGAGATATGGGAAGTATCTTCTTAAGAATCCTGGAGCATCCCTGGAGCACTGTACTATCCAAAAAGGGGACGGGGGAAGTCGGACATTTGTAAGTTAGTTTTTTACTTTTTCCTGCAGTATTGTTTAGCCATCTTCTGCTCTCAGCAAGGTTGACATTGTATGTGTCAATGAGATAAAGCTGTCTATGTAAATAGTTACTTTAACCCTGTGGTGCATGTTTGAGCAAAGGAATAATGACCTGTGCACAATATTTATTGCATCAAATATGTACCACAATAAGTGTAGTTCGCAAACCTTGAACAGGAAAATATGATGTATTCTGTACCATTATAAGTAGTTTGGAGGCTATCACTGATGCATGTTGTTTATCTTGCCTTCGCTACTGTATTTTTCTTGGATTTGTTCAGAAATCTAATATGGGAAGCCATATGTTGATGGTAAAAGTGAAACAAAATTGTTCAATCAGACATCATTCCTCATTTCATCAAGCAATAGTTTGCAGCTAGTGGGGGTGGGGGGTTGGGAGGGAGGGAGGGAGGGAGGGAGGGAGGGAAGCTTCTTGCTCTGCCCTGACTTCTTTTATTCTTCTCTGGAATTTTATGTGAGTGTTATACAGTGCGTAGCCAGCTGTACACTTCATATTGCAAACAGCATAATCTGTTCAGAATAACTGGTTAAACATTTTCTAAGGAAAAAATATAAATAGTGTACAAATTTCATTCAGTTTTATTTTTTGGCATTTTGTACATAAACGACAAAACTGATTTTCAGGTCGATGTCACAGAAGGTCCTTTTATTCATAGCACTTTTTAATTGAAGAATTTCACAAAGTGGAAAAATATCGAAAGAAGGGTATGGGGAGAACGTTTGGTTTCTGGGTTGCTTTTTTTTTTTTAATTAGTACTGTATTTTTGCACACATCTTAATGTGATTTTTTCCAGACTGAGTCCAAAATGCACTTGCTTCCAAATAGCTATAACTTGTAATTGAAATGTGGTGGGAAAGATTTGTTTGAAATTCTAGCACTGCCTGCATCAGCAGTTAGTCTTATTATTCAACATCCTTAATCTTTTCCAGTGTTTGTTTACATAGACTATTCTTCTTCTTATTGATTCATGCTGCACTAGAAGTCTTTTAAATATTATACGCAATTTCACAATTATTATTTCCCCCCCCCACAAAATTAAGTAGCTAACTTGTATATTTGATACCATCAGGACATTTTTTTGTATTCCATCCACAAAGAAAAATTAAATGTTAATTCCTCCTTTTACTGAAACTGTTGACTTTGTGTCTTGGTGAACTGCATGCAGGGAAAATGCTATTACCATAAAGAACGGTAAGCCACACTACAGTTGAGCCAAAAGAATAAAGACTTCTTTTTTTATTTTATTTTATTTCATGATTCTGTCATTTTTTATGTGCTTTCTGGCCTTAAATATGTGCTCATAAACTTAATAAAAATAAAAACAAATTGATGTTTCCATCGTAAATACATTTCCGGGGGCTTGTAGCATATTTGTCACTGGATTGATCCTAAACATGAATCCATTTCTCAATCCTAAAGCATAGAATAACTATATTGCCATCAACTCCAAAGAAGTAGTACCTTTGAGAATAGGTTAGTTTCACTTTTGAAAGATCAGATCCTCATGTTTCTCTCCAGGTTGGATCATACACATAGATCCACATTCTAATGTTTCATCACTTGGCTTGATGACTTTGGCAGCGATTCATGAATTGATTTCATTGGGATGGACTGTGTCTGCAGTAGTATGAAAGTCCTAGCCACATAATTTGTTGATTTATCTGTATGTTATAACATTATTGATCACTTCAGCTTGACCAAACCATAAGCTGAATAAAGAAGAACAAAATTCCTGCCAGCAGTCAACTAAAACGGGGAAAAAAGGTCAGGAAGGAAGAACAACATATATCACACTGCAATTCTTAAAAATTACAATATTCATAAAGATCAGCAATAAGTGAAAAATATTTCAGAAAGACTATCAAAATGGTTTTTGCCTGTCTTCCTCTACAATACAACCAATAGAATAGCCCTTCTGACAATTCTAAATTTGGCTGGGAAATGTTTGAGGCATGACGGTCCAACTGGGGGGAAAAAAAGAACTTCAACTTGCAATGACAAACTGATAACACATGGATATGAAAAGGAATCCAGAAATGCAAAAATATGTGTTATGTGTATGCGCACAAGCATTTAAATACTTTTACTATTATTCTATGTGAAGTAATAGTGGGCAAAAAATCTTTCACATGACAGTAATTATTTTTTATGTATAGAGACTGCATTCATATTTTCTTATTCCAGCTAGTATCTTGATTAATTTAACATTAATTAGTTAAAACAAGTTTTGCAAGATTGATTTTTTGATTGGGTATCTTAGTAGATTCTGAAATTGCTATAGATCATAATAGATATGATCTATTCTGACTTCAGCAAAGCATTTCACAACTACCTCAGAGCATACTGATTAGCAATCTAGTTAATATAGGTGGGATGACATGACAATTAAGAGGTTAATTCCTTGAAAGTCGTACTTGGATGGTCATCAGCATTCAAGATGAAAAGGATTTCAAGATATGGTCCAACAAATATCAGTCGTGGGTCCTCTACCCATCATTAATAGCAATAGCACAGATACCACTCCTTAGTGCTTTACAGCAGCAGTCACCAACTGGTGGTCCGTGGACCACTGGTGGTCCGCGAGAAAATTTTGGTGGTCTGCAGAAAAATTATTTGCATTTTTTATATTGCACTAAATTGGGTCCTCAAAACTACAGCCCCTGGGCCGTATACGTGCAATGAATATTTGTGTTCTGCAGAGAGTCTCCCCCTTCTGGGTCTTTTTGTGTGGGTCAGAGTGGGGCAGAAATTCCGACTTGGAGTCTGCTTCATCCTGATGTGGAGCTTTGGCAAAGGCTGGAGGGAAGTGCCGCTGGTGGCAAAGAAACGGAGGGCCTTGTTCCAGTGGGACTGCATCATAGTCTGGAACTGGCTGACCATCTCAGCCACTGAGCCTCCAGGCGCTGGCACCTGGCCTTTCACTCCTGCAGGTCTTTCCTCTGCTTGGAAAGCCTATGCTCATAGTCCTCAGTGAGGTGCTTCTGCTGAGCCTCCTTCTCAATCAGATCCAACTTGAACTGAGCCAACTGTTTTGCCAACTCTTTTTCATGCTCCAGCAACTGCTTCCTATTGGGGCCCTAAGGAGCTCAGGTGGGCAGGCGAGGAGTAGTGAGTAGAGGCTGGCAAGGCGCCCCTCAATGTGAGTGACATTGAGTTGGCCACGCCCACCCAGTCACATGACCACCTTGCCACGCCCGCCCAGCCATTCATTAGGCAGATCATATTAGTGGTCCACTGGATTTAAAATTATGTATTTAGTGGTCCCTGGGGTATGAAAGGTTGGTGACCCCTGCTTTACAGCACTCGCTGAGCGGTTTACAAATGTCAGCATATTGCCCCCAACAATCTGGGTCCTCATTTTACCAACCTTGGAAGGATAGAAGATTGAGTCAACTTTGAGCCGGTCAGGACCGAACTCCTGGCTGTGGGCATCATTAATTATTTGGATAAAGAAATAGAGGGAATGTTTAGCAAGTCTGCAATTGGTACAAAAGTGGATGGGATGAACAGAAACAAACATCTTGAAAGGTTAGAAAAATAATAATGAAATGTAATGAAGACTATTCCAAAGGGTTTTATTTAGTAAACTAAAATAAATGTGCATTGTAGAAGAACGCTTAATGCAAAGTGGCATCAAGTTTGCAACTTATATTTAATATGTATAGGTTTCAAATACCATAATTTAAATAAAAACACTTGACATTGCACATCCCCTTAACCATACTGTCAGGTAGCAAGGTTTCCTATATTATCTAAACACCCATAAAAACCCAAAGGTGCTTTTTCAAAAGGCAACTGGACTTTCTTTGTTTTTCCTTCAAGATATTTTGCTTCTCAGAAGAAGAGAACTGAAGAAGCTTCTTGGATGAGAAACGAAACATCTTCAAGGAAAAACAAAGTCCAGTTGCCTTTTGAAAAAACACCTTAGGGAAAACCATCAACTGGATGACTGAGAATCTCCATAGAGATTCATAAAAATGTTAACAGTTCCCTTAAGGTAAACTTCTCATTACTTCATGGATAAGTCCATATAGTTTTCCCTGCTACAATACATTCTGGGATTTTCCCCTCAAATTCACAGTTCTAATCGATAGCTTAAAATCCCAGTCAAGTACTAATCACCTTGCTTAGCTTCCCAGACATGGTTGGTCAGGTGCTGCTGTTTGAAGTAAACCATCATCTGGCTACATTACCCACAATGTGAGGACTAAAATATCTGACTGGTGGTGTTAAAAATAGCATACTCAAATGTTAGTCTATCATTTTTCTGAGTTAGCTTCCAAATGATAGGGTTTTTTGACAGGCCACTTCTGACTCTTTTAAAAATGTATATGGTTTATTCCATATTTAGCTGGAATGCATTAACTGCTTCCTACCTGTACGTGTTGTTAAAGCAATGAGCAATAAAGCCTTTTTTTCCAGGCTTTATCAGTGATAGAATTTGATTTTTCAGCCATACCATTAGAAGTTACATGTTGGTTTTTTCCACCACTAATAAAACCCTGAGAGAAATGTTGCATTTCTCATGTAGAAATTAACCTAAACGCATTCTCTACTGAGGTTCCTCCCTGAGAAATTGCTTTACAAAAATTAGCCAAGCATTTCTGTTCTGAGAAATATAGGCAACGTTAATAGCAAACTCATTGCATTGTAACATTGGGATATGATTACTGACTTTTTGCAGTTCCTATGGTAACCATAATTTCTGATCAACCACGAATAAGGTCACATGTAATATTCTTTCCTTTGCAACGAGCAAAAAAAAGTGTTGGTTGATAGGAAAATTAGGAAAGAGACTGCAATTTTCTTTATATTATTAATTACAGCAATTTAAATATTGAGCTATGTTTCTTTTTCCAAACAGGTACATGAGTACCACAGAATATTTCAAATAAGAGTTTCAGTTCGTTACTCAAACCTTCAAACAGTTCAGAAATAATGTGATGATGATATATCCAAATTCAACTTCAATACAGCTGAAGCTTAACTATTCCCAAATTTTTCCTCTGTATTTTTAGTGCAAATCAAAAATTCAGGTCAAATACTACTAAAAGGGTACATGTACTCCAGGGGTGGGTTCTAATTTTTTTTACTATTGGTTCTGTGGGCGTGTCTTATTTTGTGGGTGTGGCTTGACGGTGATGTGACAATTCTTTAGGATTTAGTAGAGGTACTGGTCTACCAGGCTTTTAACTGCTTGCAGAGCTCTACCAGTCTACTCATTTGTTTTTGGAGGCACTGGTCTACCCATTTATTTTTGCAGGCACTGCTCTACTCATTTATTTTTGCAGGCACCGGTCTACTCAGTTGTTTTCTTTTAACACTGATCAGCTGTAGGATGGCCCTTTGAAGCCCGCGGCAAGAGTTTAAACAGTTTTTTTCCCTCTAGCCGATCAGCTGGAACTCAGGAGGCAGCAATAGATTGGGGGTGGGGCCAAATAAAAGGTAAGAATAATGCAGGGAAGTGGGGACAGGGGGGCAGAACCGGTTCGGTGACATCATATCTTCACCCCTACCGGCTCGGTAGAACCGGGCCGAACCGGGAGGAAACCACCACTGATGTACTCATTTGTGTTGAAGCTAAAATGAAATAAGAGTATTGTGGCACTATGAAGATGAGTGAAGGTCTGATGAAGTCATCTTTAATAACAGTTTGGCTCAAGTCATCACTTGAAAGACTAGCAAGTGACGCATCGGATATGACTGTGTCTATTACATTATCATGCCTGTCTGTGTTACTTTTCAAGTGATCATTGACCAATTACTTTCAGATCTTCCCTGATCAGCTCTGCTTGCTGGCTTTTATTGCTCTATTATGGTTTATGACTCAGATCAATTCTTCGGTTGTGTAATGTCCAATGACATCAAAGCTTTGGACTACTCCATCTCCAGCCAGTCATGCTTATACAGGCCATAACTGGCACTTATGCTGCTCCCTCCCTTTCAGTTTGTTTCCTGGGTCAGAGTGGTGATAATGATGATAGCAGATATGAGGAACATCATTCTCCCACAAAAATCCTGTACAAATTCTATGAGCTATTGAAGAGCTCTTCCCTATGACCCAGTTGTGATGGCCCAGTTGATGAAAATAAGAGAGAAGGTCTTCTTGGTGATCAAATCTAAATTGTGGCTTCTTTGCTTCGAGACAACATTTCATGTTTTGGCAGAGAGCTTCCATTTTAGACAGAGATTAGTCTTTAGGAAACATAGGTTTTATCAGTTTTATTTGTACTGCTGCATTGATATTACTTGAAACTCAAATACTTTGGTCACCTAATGAGAAGGAAGGACTCACTGGAGAAGAGCCTAATGCTGGGAAAGATTGAGGGTAAAAGAAAAAGGGGACGATAGAGAATGAGGTGGCTGGATGGAGTCACTGAAGCAGTCGGCGTGAGTTTAAATGGACTCTGGGGGATAGTAGAGGACAGGAAGGCCTAGATGTACATTGTCCATGGGGTCACAATGGGTCAGACACGACTTCACAACTAACAACAACAACATTGATATTGATATTACTTAAAACTGTGTTAATTTTCTTTCTCTTTTTTTAAAAAAAATTAAATAAAAGTATTTTACTAATAGGATTGCCTATTGTCAGCCACTCTAATAAATGTTGGCACACAGCAATTTACTTTTATATCCACTTGAGCCATTAATTATTTTAGCACCCACATTACAATAATATGCTAAGGTATAAATAAACATTTAAAGACAAGCCTAAAATACATTTGGACAAGAGCCTGACTATGAAATCAATCTTGGTCTAACTTATTTTAAGGATCTTAATTTCAGTCTCAAACAACAATTTCCAGAAAATTTCCAAGACAGAAGACTACTGGAAGAGCTTTATTGGATTAGGCTAAAACTCCATTTCATCATGACTTCTCTTCTCATACAGGCATTCAAATGTTTCAAGGTAGCTCACCATCTACTGCAAGGAGCCTGGATAGCTCAGCAGACTAATGCATTGTAATTTAACTCCAGCTGTCTGCAATTAGTAAGTTCAAATCTTGCCAGGCTCAAGGTTGACTTAGCCTTCCATCCTTTCTAAGGTAGGTAAATTGAGGACTCAGTTTGTGGGGGCAATAAGCTGACTTTGTAAAAATATACAAAAGTATGAAGGCTATTGCTTAACACACTGTAAGCCGCCCTGAGTCTCCGGAGAAGGGCAGCATATAAATCAAATTAAAAAAAAAAAACTAAAATAACACTTCGCATTTACTGTGGGGAAGCTTGTCAGATACGCAAGATATAACTACCATGGCTAGCAGCCTTTAATAACCTTTAAAGCCCTCAAAAAGCCGGGCTTATCACAAACCTTTATCTTCTTTGGCATCCTACCAAATGCATTTCTTGGCAGAGCCCCACAAAATCCAGAAACAAGAGACTCAGACTGGGAAACAGGTTTAGCAACATTACTTTCCTACAAAGAGCCCAAGAGCCATTGCTGCTCTTTTAAACCTTATGGGAGGGGCCAATCAACTCCTGGCCTTACTCCCAAGTTGTCCTTTTTGCTTTAGCTGCTCTTGCCTTCTGGCAGCTCTGCACGTATGTGCACTAAGAACAGGCTCCTCCTGTTCCTCTGCTTCTCTGCTGTCCAACTCTGGAGGCTCCCAAGTCCGCACATCACTCCCAGATGGCCCTGGTCCCATCTCTGCCTCCAACGCAGAGTCCTCGTCCGGGCCTTCCCCAGACTCCAGGACTGGTCCATGTTCCTCCCCAGCCTCCTCACTGTCTGACTCTGCTGCTAGCTCCGCAGGCTGCTGGTGGATCACAACAACGTCGAACTAAATGTAAACTATTGTAAGTTGAGAACTACCTTTTAAGATAGAACAACAAACTGGCTCTTGGCTTTGCAGGATGTTTTCATGGGGCAGGGAACCTGGGCGAGCACCAAAGAAGATCTTGCCATGTTTGGAGGAGATGCAGGACAGGTAACAATGTTAATGAAAGGAATTTACCTCCTTAGAACAGTTTTGGATCCAGCCCCCTTCACGTGGTTAACCTATCATAAATTCAATAAAGGGTCAGGAGGTAAACACACACATAGCATACATTCAAAACTATATGCAGGTAAGCAGGCAGGCAGGCAGGAGACGGAACATTACATTGTTTTGAAAAGCAATTCTTTTTCGGTCTAAATTCTGAAAAATCCCGTTGGACCTACATCTGCAGCCAGATGTTTTGTGGCATTATTCTTCCTCTCGCAACGTATGCAAATCATGGACTCTCGGGGGGGGGGATATAAAATACAAACCCTCTTCATGCGTGGGAGAGGGGAAAGGCGTCGCTTTTAATATGCGTGCACAAAATGTTCTCTCTCCCCACCCCATCACCACTCTCCGCAACCCTGCCTTTCAGATTGGAGAGGGGGAAAAAAAAAAAAACCTTTGCTTCTGTAAATTGAAGCTTTGGTTTCCACCCAGCGACCCACTTTATTTATATATCAATTTCAGAAACCAGCCATCTCTCTCACATAGCAACTCTGGGCTGTGGCATTCATAATCAAAAGCAATCCCGGGAGTTGCCACGTTATCATTCCCCTTTAGGGAACACCATCAGGTTTGTGACTCACCCCCCCCCCTGGCTATCGCTTTACCCTAAGAGCAAATCGGCAACAGAACAAAACTGTCCTTCTTTGCAAAGGTAAATCCTACCCCCCCCCCACACACACACACTGTACATAGAGATGAATTTTGATATTCACACCACAGATGGAATCAAAAACTTTTCCACTAACATTTTTACTGAATAATAAAGTAATGTAAGATACAAAATACAAAGTAAATAAATAAATAAGTAAATAAGCAGTGGGGTGGAAAAGGGGGGAAGGGGAGGTGAGGAAAGGTAAGAAAAAGAAGCATTGATTTCCGACTCTCGCTTACAGTAAAATAAGGCATTAACATCAAATCACAGCTTTTTGTTTTTTCATAATAATATGAACAAGCCATTTTTATAAAGATCTATCAGTCTAATCGGTAAAACCCAAAGTCAGAGTTTCATTCTTCTCCACATCAAGCACGAAGTTCAGAAGCGGTCTCCATGTGAAAACAAAGGTATTTACGTTTTTTTCTTTAATCAAAGTGGTCAGTTTTGCCATTTCAGCCAACTCCATCAACTTCTGCAACCATTTGTCCGTAGTAGGAATCGAAGCGTCCTTCCATTTTTGTGCATACAATAGTCTTGCTTCTGTCAACATATATAATAACAAAGTTCTAAATTTTTTCTCTAGTTCTTTTTCCATTAAACCCAAAAGGAAAAGTTCTGGTTTTGTTTTTATCTCCATTTCCAAGGGTTTTTGTATTAAAATATGAATCATACTCCAAACTTCCTCTTTAGGAATCAAAAACTTTTTCAAATGAAGGCGAAAATACGGGTCCCAGGATAATGTTACAGGATCCAATCTGGGTCGGTCACCAGGACCAGAGATATAGTCTTCCGAGCTTTTGCTGCAGCCCATCTTCAGGGAACTTCTCTCTAGCCTTCTCTCTTCTAGCTATCTAGAGAGAAGTTCCCTGAAGATGGGCTCCAGCATGAATCCGAAAGCTCAGAAGACAAAAACCTTTAGTCCCTGTAACCGACTCAGATTTTCATTGATTTGTTTTGTTTTTGATATATTTTAACTTGTGGAGGGGAAAAAAATAGAACGCGCTAAATAGTTTCTCTGGAGGTATGCAAAAATCATTCAGCTGAGATTGACTGCCTTGAGGGGTCCTTGGTCCTCTCTGAGCTTGGTTGTTTTTCTGCAGATGTTTCATTACCCAAACTGGGTAAGATACTCAGACTAGCACTGATGATGTTACCTAATTTGGGTAATGAAATGTTTGCAAGAAGAAAACCAAGCTCAGAAAGCACCAAGGACTCCTCATTTCAACCCTGAGCTACAAATATTCTTCTTTATTAGTGACTGTCTTGAATCTGAAGTATGCCATTTCCATTTCAACGGTATCCTGATGTTCTGTTTCCATCCCAGAAGTTCTCAGATTGAAATGGGACCTTTTGAATTCAGGACAATTCCAATAAAGTCAGACAGCTTGTGTCAATTTCTAGACATTTAGCAGATTCCTCACTTTGGTTTTCTGCTGTTTTTCAAACTATAGGTACTCCTCAACTTACAACAGTTCATTTAGTTACTGTTCAAAGTTACAACAGCACTGAAAAAAGTGACTTATAATTATTATGACTATTTTTCACACTTCATGACCGTTGCAGTATCCCCACAGTCACATGATCAAAATTTGGATGCTTGGCAACTGACTCATATTTATGACCGTTGCAATGTCCCAGGGTCATGTGATTATGTTTTGTGACTTTCCTACAAGTAAAGCCTCAGTGGTGCAGCGAACTAAAGTGCTGTTAAGTGCTAGCACTTAGCTGCCAGCTGCCTGCAATTAGTGCAAGTTCGAATCTCAGCAGGCTCAAGGTTGACTCAGCCTTCCATCCTTTCGAGGTAGGTAAATTGAGGACCTGGATTGTGGGGGCAATAAGCTGACTTTGTATAGAACAACACCGCTTGGGGGGGGGGGTGAAAGCCCTAATAAACAGATATATACAAAAAAGTATGCAGGCTATTGCTATAATGCATTGTAAGCCGCCCTGAGTCTACAGAGAAGGGCGGCATATAAATTGGACGAATAAATAAATAAATAAAGTCAAAGGGGAAGCTGGATTCGCTTAACAACCATGTTACTAATTTAACAACTGCAGTGATCCACTTAACAACGGGGGCAAGAAAGGTCATAAAATGGGGCAAAGTTCACTTAATAAATGTTTCAGTTAGCAACAAAAAATTTGGGCTTAATTGTGATCGTAAGTTGAGGGTTACCTGTATTGTTTTCCAGCGATTTACAACTATTCTATTCAATCCTGCTTAAACTGACCACTAGATGTCCTTCTACCACCGTGTCAGATGATACATATATGTATAAGCCTGCAATTTGAAGATTTTAAAAACGTATTTTCTACACCTGGATCTTTTATTTATCTACTGTACTTACTCATTTATTTGTTTTACAAAATTTCAATCAAAGATTTGTTCTGGAAGTACTCTGACAAATAGCCTAACAAAACAATTGTAAAGGCGGCAATAGTTGAAACTTGATGTTTCAACGCAGGAAATATTTTAACCAGTGTAATTATTTTTCATGTTGATCTTCTAGGCGTATGGAGCATTTTACAGATGATGGTGTTCATCCATATAATTTGGCCAACACTGGAAATATTATGTATGTATGTATGTATGTTTGAGGGATGTGGTGGTTCAGTGGCTAAGAAGCTGAGCTTGTCGATTGAAAGGTCGGCAGTTCAGAGGTTCGAATCCCTAGTGCCACATAACGGGGGCTTGTCCCAGCTTCTGCCAACCTAGCAGTTCAAAAGCATGTAAAACATGTGAGTAGAAAAATAGGGACCACCTTTGGTGGGAAGGTAACAGCGTTCCGTGCATCTTTGGCATTTAGTCATGCCGGCCACATGACCACGGAGACATCTTTGGACAGCGCTGGCTCTTCGGCTTTGAAACGGAAATAAGCACCGCCCCCTAGAGTCGGGAACGACTAGCACATATGTGCGAGGGGAACTTTTACCTTTATATATGTATGTATATATGTATGTGTCTTTGAATCAGTGTTGATTTCAGGTGATTGCCTGGGCAAACCCATGTAGTTTTCCTGACAAGATTTTTCAGAAGTGGTTTGCCATTGCCTCCTTCCTAGGTCTAAGAGAAAGTGACTGGCCCAAGGTCACCTAGCTGTTTTGTGGCTACTGCAGGGCTAAAATTCATAGTCTCCCAGTTTCTAGCCTGGTGCCTTAACCCTTACACCAAACTGACTCTGTGCATTTATCATAGGATATTTGCAATTATAATAAGGCATTATTATTTCTTAAATTCTATTGTTTGAGGGAAGGTAACCCATCACATAATGCTCATCAAAATACACGCCAGCCAATAGGAATGGAAGTGTTTATCCTTCATTGCCCTGCTTGCACCAGTGAAAGGAGGAAACGTTAATTTGGACATAGAGCAAGAAAACTCAGGAAGTGGCCACCTTCTCAGCAGCTTAGGGTAGGAGTGACAATAATGAGATCTGGTTCTCATTATTGTCACCTTCATGTCACCTCATCTACCTTCCAAAATGGTAGTTGGTCCATCTTCATGCTGGAGAAAGTAGGAAATGCAGAATCACAAAACTAGATGCTGTGGTGGCTTTCATATACAAGTAGGATATGGTTGATGCCATAACCAAGAATTCTCATTGTGTCCAATGGTGTTGGAGACCATGATAACTTAAGAATTCCAGTTGACTCTTCAGCCACTTCAGATGCAACTTCCTCTATCTCTACTTTTGTTCCCTCAAATTGGTCAATATTCAGACAGAGCAAAGTAATTGAATAACAACACTAGATCATAGGCTTAGGGCCGGGGTACTTACGAGACCGCCTTCTGCCACCAATAGCCTCCCACCGGCCAGTACGCTCGCACAGAGTGGGCCTCCTCAGGGTGCCGTCTGCCAGACAATGTCGGCTGGCGACTCCCAGGGGGACAGCCTTCTCTGTGGCGGCGCCTACCCTCTGGAACAACCTCCCCCCAGAGATACGTACAATAACAGACCTCCGGATTTTTCGTCGGGCCCTGAAAACCCATTTATTTCAACTAGCTGGGCTGGCTTGAGTTAAATTTTAAATTGATTTTAAATTGGGTTGTTTTAATTTACGGCCAAAATATTTAATTATTTTAAACTGTTTTTAAATTTTGTATGTTCTGTTTTTTACTTTGGCTGTTCACCGCCCTGAGTCCTATTTGGAGAAGGGCAGTATAGAAATAGGAACAAAAAAAAAAATAGGCAAACCTAATCACAATAAACAAATACAGTCTATTTTGGCGTAACATTAAGGAAGATTACTTAGACCTAAGAATACTTAAATTGAATTGTTGAATTGTCCCACAGCAAATTGTCCCACAATGAGATGACCACAGTGACTTATCTCGTGGCAAATTGGCAGTGCCAAGTTGGCTGTGGTGAGTTGGGCACACGACCTTGTCCCATCCCGGAAAGTCAGAGTGTACTGTAGTTAAAGTGTTAGACTAGGACTGGTAAGACACAGGTACAAGTCCAGTTACAATAGTGGCCAAAATTGTGGAAACCTTTTGGGGAAAGTATTTTTGAGGTTTGATGGCTAATAACACCACTTTTTTTTTTTTTTTTGGAGTTTCAAGCTAATCATATTCCACTGCTGGAATGGCCTGGGAATAACCCAGCCCTTAACCCAATTGAAAATCTCTGAAGCCAACTAAAGAAACTTGTTGGTCAGAAGTGACCCAGCAATAAAACCCAGTTAATAGAAGTAATCCTTCAATCTTGGTTTCACATTATAACAGCTGCAGAACTAAAAGACTCGGTTCACTCCATGGGAAGATGTAATAAGGCCGTAATTCATACTAAAGGTTACCCAACTAAGTATTATCTGACATGGTGATAACTTTTGTATATCTCGTTTTTTCTACATGTTTCACTTTTCTTCTTTATACTGTAATTGCTATTCTAATAGCCAATCCTTCATAAAAATTATTGGATTACATTCTTGATTAAATTATCTTTCCATTGACATATAATTTATGGTACTACTCCAAAAAAAGCGGTGTTATTAGCTAGTTTTAGAAAATACATTTTTCCCAAATACAGTAGTAGCCACAATTTTGACCACTACTGTATAATCAAGGAAACACACTAGCTGAGTTGGGCTAATATACTAAACTCTATTACAATTCAATCTATCTCACAGGGTTATTGCTATGGGCATAATATTAAAGGAGACTTCATGTAAAATGTCTTGAGCTTCTAGAGGAAATGTGGATTATAAACCTATAAAACAAATAATAAAGACAATTTCATATTCCCAGGAGGTTAGATTACAAAGATACTTAAAATCTGATAGTCATGGTATGTATCAATAATATGTATCAATTTATCAATTTATCCCAACTGTAATTTCTATTTTCAAACTTAGTTTAAATTATACAATTTATAGCTACAATATTTAAAATATTGTGCAATACAATATTTACTTCAGGACTTTCAATATTTTTTCCTCCATCTTGGATGTTTGGATCATAATAAAACTAAGGAAGAGTTCTGAAGAACTTGAAAATTCGAGAGTGCATTATTGAATTTATGCATTCATTTTGGTTGTTCTTTGGCATTGATGCAGACTCTGATTTTATTTCAACTGAGTGCTGATATTGGGTGTAAAAATAAAGACAAAAATATAGAAATTCAAAAACTTCACAGCCAAAATTAAATCTCATTGAGCGACATTACGACACATGCTTACATCTACCAACGAAAGTAGAGGAGTTAACTTGAAAGTACTCTGATAGCAGTGGTGGGATTCAAATAATTTAATAACTGGTTCTTCCTAATGACTGGCTGGGTGAGCATGGCTGGGAGGTCATGTGAATGAGTGGGCATGGCCAATTCTACATCACTTGCATGGTGGTGCCTGTATGGGCGAGGTGGGGTTGGGAGGGAATCCAGGAGTCTCCGGTAGATGGGGCGGGAGGGGGGTGGGAGGAAAGAAAGAAAGATCCAACCTCTATGTGTGTGTGTGTGTGTGTGTGTGTCTGTGTGTGTGTGTGAGAGAGAGAGAGAGAGAGAGAGAGAGAGAGAGAGAGAGAGAGAGAGAGAGAGAGAGAGAGAGAGAGAGCACACACTGCCACCAGCCCTGATATAACTCTCTCAGATTGGATCGGATTTCTCTCTCACACTCATTCACTCATTGGCTTGCAGGCAGACAGATGTCCCGGGGCTGCATGCTCACACCTCACTGAACCACAGAGGACTCAGCCCCAGCATGGCGCTCTCACTGTGGGAGCCATTGGTCCTGGGATTCGTGGTTTGGGCAAGCAGCAACAGCAGGCAAGCAAGGCGGGGTCACACAATCCCTGTACTCAGAGCAATTTACCAAAAATTAGGTGGGCGACGACAGGTAAGCGGGTGAGGAGTGGAAGCAGCTGGGTCTGAGCAAGCGGTGATGGCAGGCAAACAGGCAAGGAGTGGGAGAAGCTGGGCCTGGACCACGTGGTCTGGGCAAGCAGCAACGGCAGGCAAGTGGGTGAGGACCAAGAGGGGGCAAGGAACCAGAGAGCAGCCAGAGAGCAGCTGGGCCACGGGCTTAACTCTAGGCAAGTGGGGCGATATAAGGAGTGGTTGGGAGGGGCAGGCAGGGCCAGCCAGTGGTGCAATCATCCAGTTCTCCGAACTGCGCAAAAAGTTAACAACTGGTTCACCCAAACCAGTGCGAACCGGCTGAATTTCACCTCTGACTGATAGGAGATTCACAAGGAAAAATGAGACGCAGAGAAATATTTAGTTTATTCAAGACTTTTCGTTGACTTGACTGAAAAAGAATTGACTTTTTCAGTGGGATAATTAGGGCTTCCAATCTGGGTTACAAAAACCAGGGTAACCACTAGATGTCAGCAAGTAGTGATCGTTTTCCAGCCAAGATTGAAAAAAACATCCATTTTAAAAACATCTGCGTGAAAATGAGTATTGTCAGTAACAGATACTCTTAACAAGTCAGATCTATCAGCCCAAATGTATCCTTTTTATTTGACTGTGATAAATCATTCATGCAAATCAAGTAAATCACAGTCATAAACTTGCCGGTGAAATTAAATATAAAATAAAATAAATCCTGAACAAAAAATGCTTCTTTCTGAAGACATATTTGATCTAGCTCCTTGTTCTCTTTTCTGTAGAATGCGGAATTGGATGACATTTAATTGCATCTCACATCATTGGCTATTTATAAGAGTTTTTGTGTCTCCTGTTTCTCTTATGCATGCCAGCATTTTGTTAAATATAGTGGTCTTTGTAGTTCCTTTAATTTGGAGTTCAAGTGGCTTTCCATGTGACATCCTGCATTTAAATCTGTGCATAAAGGTATGCATTATTCCACAGTGGTCTGTGAAGAATTATTACACATGTCTACTATTGCACTTATATGGAGGAAACCTTTAGTTTGATATATGCAAATATCATATATCATATGAGAGTGCTAAACATCGGTGAAACCTTAGCAACCATTTTGGACATGGACATTTGTATTTGTGGCAAAATGGAATGCAATCACATTCATTTACTCAAAAGGAAGTCTCTCTCTCTATTCAGTGGTTCTTGCTCCTTAGTCTTGCCTTCTACAGAATAATTAAACGTTATTTCCCATCATACCCAACCAGGATAATCAGGGTTTCTGCTGATCTGGTATAATGGCAATTTAGTCTGGTACATGTAGAAGGTACCACATAAGAGAGGGAAGCAGTCTTAGCATGTTTCAAATTACAGCCCAACAGGACTGCCTAAAAAGATGTCCTCTATTTCATTTGAATAATCTAAAAAAATTCTACATGGTTTTTTAAATTGATATTGATATTATTTCTAGGAGAATCAGAATGCCAAATGACTCATCCATATGGAATTTTATTTTGATACGTTATTATGCTACGTTTATAAAATACTGTCTGTACAAAAGGAACTTGTGGCTTATATATAGAAGAATATAGGAAAATTCCCTTCACATTCTGATGAACAATATCTCTCTCCTTGTGTTGTTGGTCAAGTGGAGGACATGATTCATTATATCATCTGCTGCCCCTTTTACAATGGGATTAGGGCAGAGGTGGGTTTCAGCAGGTTCTGACCAGTTCTGGAGAACCGGTAGCAGACATTTTGAGTAGTTTGGAGAACCGGTAGTAAAAATTCTGACTGGCCCCGCACCCATCTATTCTCTGCCTCCCAAGTCCCACCTGATTGGGAGTAAAATGGGGATTTTGCAGTAACCTTCGCCTGGAGTGGGGTGGGGATGGAGATTTTACAGTATCCTTCCCCTGCCATGCCCACCAAGCCACACCCACCAAGCCATGCCATGCCCACCAAGCCACATCCACAGTAGTAAAAATTTTTGAAACCCACTACTGGATTAGGGCCAAATTATGGGAGGTGAACATGAAAGCTTAGACTTCAAACCGCTCAATTTATCTTCTTGCAGATGTTTGTCCAACTCTTAGCAGTCAAGTTGCTATCTTTGCTCTGCTGTCATTTAAAATTATTTAAGTCTAAGAAATAAGTTTAAATGGCTGCGGAATTGTTAGTTGTAGCTCTGGCTTTATCTTGTTTTGACTTTCTTATATCTAATATTCTTATGTCTATTATTTCATTTTATAATCTAATGATTCTTCTGTTATTTATTAATATTTATGGTATTTTAGGGTCAGTGGTGGGATACTTCTGGTTTAACAACCGGTTCGGTGATTGCGCGCTTTGTAAAGCTGTGCGCCAGAGGTGAGTTTCAGCAGGTTCTGACCAGTTCTGGAGAACCGGTAGCGGAAATTTTGAGTAGTTCGCAGAACCGGTAGTAAAAATTCTGACTGGCCCCACCCCCATCTATTCTCTGCCTCCCAAGTCCCAGCTGATCAGGAAGACATGGAGATTTTGCAGTAATCTTCCCCTGGAGTGGGGAGGGAATGGAGATTTTACAGTATCCTTCCCCTGCCACGCCCACCAAGCCATGCCACACTCACCAAGCCACACCCACAGAACCGGTAGTAAAAAAATTTGGACCCCACCACTTCTGTGTGCGTGTGCACAGTTTTACAAATACTAACCTTCTGTGTTACCACTTGGGAGTAACACAACTGTGTTAGTGGTATAGCAATCCGCTCTACCATGCCAATCAGCTGAGAAGATAAAGGTAAGTAAAGTGCAGGAGTGGGTGGGCAGGCCGACCTAAATTGTCGGAGCGAACAAGTTCGCTCCCAGCTGATCGTTGGAGTTACCGGTTCTCCCGAACCAGTCTGAACCGGTAGAATCCTGGTTTTATTATTTACTATTAATTAGTTATTTGGTTTAAAATGGGATTTTATTGTACTTGTTTTTTAACTTGTGTTTGCTGCCCTGAGTCCTTCGGAAGAATGGCGGCATATAAAACATGTAATAAATAAATAAATAACTAAATCCCACCCCTGTTTAGGGTATACTATACGTTATGATTTTCAGTTACAGTAAATTGCTTTACTTAATTATTCATCAATCGTTCATTAAACTGGACAGAGGTATCAAGTGGTGTGCCAAGAGGATCAATCTCAGGACCTCTGTTCTTCAACATCATAATGAGGTAGGGAGAAGGATTAACAAATTTGCAGATGAATTAAGTTTCGGTAGAGCAGTGTCATACTCTAGAAAACAGAAATAAAATTCAAATTGACCTTGTTCTGTTACACAAATGGGTGAAAATAGTAGGATTAGATTGAATTGAGACATTTCACTCAGGAAATGCAAATAATGATTTATAGTTAAAGAGCCTTGGTGGCGCAGCAGACTAAAGCACTGTTAATTAACACCAGCTGCCTGCAATTACTGCAAGTTCAAATCTCACCAGGCTCAAGGTTGACTCAGCCTTCCATCCTTCCGAGGTAGGTAAAATGAGGACCCGGATTGTGGGGGCAATAAACTGACTTTGTATAAAAAAAAACACCACTTAGGGGGGTCCGAAAGCCCTACTAAGCAGGTATATACAAAAGTATGAAGGCTATTGCTTAATGCATTGTAAGCCGCCCTGAGTCTCCGGAAAAGGGCGACATATAAATCGAACCAATAAATAAATAAGTAGATAGATAGATAGATAGATAGATAGATAGATAGATAGATAGATAGGGTCCCTTTTGAAACACTTCTCACACCTCTTCTCCTGTGGACTGAGATACCAGTTGTACAGTCTGTGAGTCTTCCTCTTACCTCTCAAGGTTATTCTCACATACTGTTACAATTCCTTTGTCCTTAATAAAAACTAATTTCATTAGTTTTTCAATATTTTTCAAAATGATTAACCCTGTTGGTTGTTTATGTGAGGTAACATTCAGCTACAAGATCTGAAATGTCATCTTGGATTAAGTTTAAATATTTTTTATAATGGTCAGTGTGGTTTTTCTCTACTACAGATAAGATCAATGGCTGATTCCAGGGGTGGGTTCTACTTACCTTTACTACTGGCTCGCAACAGGGCCACATGCATGCGCAGAAGCTTCTGTGCATGTGCAGAAGCATTCTGATGATGTCGGGGTCGGTGGGCGAAGCCTGCCGCCAGTTTTACTACCGGTTCTATAGAACCGGTGTGAAACGGGGGCAACCCACCAATGGCTGATTCCCACAATAACACCTAAGTATAATGTGGCTGTGGGGAAGGGAAAGTTGGCTTAGGGAGACGAGCAAATCCCTTCTTTGGAACAAGCTACACTTATCCAAACAGGCTCAGCCTAAGAGCAATCTTATCCTAGCATTTTGTGTCAGCCAATTTTATTTTACCATATTTTTCGGAGTATAAGACGCACCGGAGAATAAGACGCAGCTTAGTTTTTGGGGAGGAAAATAGGGAAAAAAATCTGCCTACCAGGTATTCATCTGGCTAGCGTCCTTAGTCTGGTCAGGTTCAGCACATTAGTTTGCTGTTTTTTTATCCCCTGCTCGGGGGTAAAAAACAGCTTCTAAGGCACAGCTGAGAGGAAGCAGCAATGAGAAAAGCAGGCAAAGCACGGGGGGGGGAGATCGCTTCACTCGGCTAACGCCTAGTTAGGGCTGAAAAAAAGCTTCTAAAGAACAGCTGAGAGTCGGAGCAAAGCATGGAGATCACTTCACTCGCTAGCGCCTCATTAAAGCACAGTGGAGAATTGAGGGAGCAGGCAAAGCTGGGAAGATCGCTTCACTCGCTAGCACCTCATTAGCGCCTCGTTAGGGCTGAAAAAAAGCTTCAAAAAAGCTACATTCGGAGTATAAAACGCACCCAAATTTTCAGTCTCTTTTAGGGGGGGAAAAGGTGTGTCTTATACTCCAAAAAATACAGTAAGTATTTATTTTAAAAACATTTCATACTATCTTCTCCGAACAAGTCTGGGTGTGTACAGTCTAATGAACATGAAGCTATAAAACATCTATCTCTTAAAGATCAAAAGCCCTTCTTATAAAGCCAACCCATCATCACATCTAACATAAAAAGAACATGGGCACAGAATCAAAGATGACCACTAGTCATTATCATAATCAAGGCTCAAAAGCCCTCTTTAAAAGATCTTCAGTGCCTTCCAGAATCCAAAAATCCATCCATCCATCCATCATCTATCTATCATCTATCTATCTATCTATCTATCTATCTATCTATCTATCTATCTATCTATCTATCTATCTATCTATCTATCATCTATCTATTTTAAATGTTGGAGCAGTCATAGAAAAGTTCTGCTTTCTGGTCCACAGCCTTCCCACCTCTCATAGTGTAAAATATTACACATAGCTTCACAAGATATGAAAGTTCATTTTCGATAAGATTAAACACACACCCCACCGTCCCAACAACTGAAGAGCATTCTAAATTTTGTGACTCTTAAATAAGTCTAAGGAACTCCAAATAAAATTTATAGCAAAAAAAAAAAAAAAAAGCCCAGGAAAGACAGGAATTTGAGAAAGGCCAATACAAAATGATATGGTCTTCATTTTACCATTTTTGATTGTTTTTCATGAATATTTATTATAAGAACAGAATCAGAGTGACCAATTCTGGGCTGCAAAAGATGGATAACATCCAACAGTCTGCTGTGTGTCTTTCCTCTACTAACCACATCTGTACGTTCTCAGATTGTTTTTCCATGCTTTCATTTAACAAAAGAGAAAACCAACTTCTTTCCAACCGCCTGATATATTGAACATCAAAGTCCCCTTCTGGCTGGGGATTCAGGTCATTGTAGTCACAACACATCTGGGTTGCTGGCACCAGGCAAGAATTTTGTAAAGTTTCCATTTAGTGGCACCAGCTTTTCCTATTTCTCAGGAATGTCGCTACTGTATTTTAAATTGCTGTGCATCTGATGTAGTTTATAATAAAAATAAATTAAATATATTGCCTTATAGTACTGTGCTCTTTAGGCTGTAAATATCTCAGTGTATATGGATTAGTGAATGCATTCTGAATGATAACAGGTCTCAAACTCAGTAATCCGAATTTTCATTCAGGCAAACACCTTTTCTAAGCTTTTGGAACAAGCACAGATTTCCAAGCCTGAATAAATAAGCTATCAATAAGATACATCTGTGCCAAATCTGGATTTCCCGTTTCCCCCCCCCCAACCCAAGTCATACTTACATAGCTCCACAGAAAGGCAGGCAGCAGATAAGACGTTTGGGGGGAGGCGGTCCTTGGTGCTCTTTGAACTTGGTCGTTTTCTTGAAGAAATTGTCTGGAAGACGTTTCATTTCATTACCCAAACTAGGTGAAATCATCATTATTTTGGGTAATGAAACATCTGCAAGAAAACAATCAAGCTCAGAGAGCACCAAGGACCAACCGCTCATTTCAACCCTGAGCTACAAATATTCTCCTGTATAGATATCACATTGGAAAACCTTTTCAGGGGAAAGCAGGGCACATCAGTGTTATCAGTAACTTTAGAAAAAGAATTTTGAAATAAAATCACAGGGGGAGTCCATCTCCTTGTTATCTCCGGCTTTGCCATTATTTTCCTTAATCCTGTTCTGATGTATCTCAATATGTGCATTGACACTGTACCAGTGGTGGGTTTCAAAAATTTTTACTACCGGTTCTGTGGGTGTGGCTTGGTGGGCGTGGCTTAGGCATGGCAAGGGAAGGATACTGTAAAATCTCCATTCCCTCCCCACTCCAGGGAAAGAATACTGCAAAATCCCCATTTCCTCCCAATCAGCTGGGACTTGGGAGGCAGAGAATAGATGGGGGCGGGGCCAGTCAGAATTTTTACTACTGGTTCTCCAAACTACTCAAAATGTCCACTACCGGTTCTCCAGAACTAGTCAGAACCTGCTGAAACCCACCTATGTCGTACTCCCATGTACCCAAAGGGCAGGGCTTCTATTGTATGCCAGAGGGATACACCTGGCAGATTTTGACCCCACCCTACAGATGACTGTGTATGTATAGCAACAACACTGTCGCTACTTGGTATTGATCTTAGCTCACCCAGCAGGCTCTCGTGATTCAGGAGAGGGTTTTAGTACCATTCTCTCCTCTATCTCGCATGCTGAGACTGGTTCCTTACAGCTAGAATGGCTTTAGAGATACACAGCCTCCCTAGCATCTAGCTACTGCAGGATGAACATTTCGTCTGCCTCTCTCCTCGTCTCCAATCAACTATCAAACTCAGTTCCCCGGCAAGCCCAGTCGCAATTAATAAGCGCAGTGTGGGTGCAGTCCAAGGTAGACTGTGCCTGGCAGCTCCACTAATCAAGAGAAATTGGTAGGAACAGATCTTAGTTCAACACATATTTCAATTATTCTGTTTCCTTGGAAACCCCGTGCTGCAGATGGATTTGCCTCTCTGTGGCTAAAAATATCTAACTGGCCCCTCTTAGAATAACAAAGAATGGAGAAATGGAGAAGGCAGTTGGAAGAAGCCTTGCCCCCTCACCTCCCTCTCCCTCTCCCTCCCTCCTACTATAGGAACAAAGGTCGCCTGTG
Source organism: Pantherophis guttatus (assembly GCF_059756535.1). Lineage (NCBI taxonomy): Eukaryota > Metazoa > Chordata > Lepidosauria > Squamata > Colubridae > Pantherophis > Pantherophis guttatus. Next base: position 150,018,993 of record NC_142063.1, read on the forward strand.
TGAATAGCAGACCTGGAGTTTCTTATCCACCATTAACTTTCAGTGCTTTTGCAGAGCTTTCATCAGTCTTTATGTATTTATGTATTAACTATTTATGTGAGAAGACAAGAGATAAAAAGGTACTAATAGCTCCAAGAGCTGATGGTGATGGGAGAAACAAAAAAATACATTGCAGCATTTTGTAGAATGCAATGGTTTCCCCCTCTTCCCCCTCCCCCCAAAAATAAAGTGGGCTCTTCCTTGCAGCATGAACAAAATTCTGGCCTTAGGTGGGTGCTCTGAAAGCAGCTCTTGCATTTTCAGTACAGATACACACTATAGCTATACATTCACACAGCCGTGCTTTCATCCCAGATTAGTGCCAGCAGGAAACCACGAAATCAAGTGACCCCCCAAATGTGTCCTAATGGTACAGCCTGAATTGATCTGCCTGAGCCCAAGGTCTGTGATTGGCAGACCTTGACAAAAGCCAGGGCATGCAAGGCTGCCAATCACCAAGCTGTAGGTCAAGTTTCTTTTCTCCACAGTCCCTCTGACTATATCAAGTTGATAAATAGTTGAGCATTTTCCGTTCAACAAGGCATCTCTGCCTCTGGGGAGATCAATTGTGTGGTTCTTCACTCATTCATTAGAGGAGAAAGAAAAGTGGCTGAGGACCAATGGGGGATCTGGTTGCCTTTGAGGACTGAGGGGAAGAACCTTTTGGAAAGAGGCAATCCCACAGGAAATTGGCTGATCCAATTGAACCTGACAGGAAAAGCACCATTTTGTACAAACTCCCTACCGTGCATCAACATGTTTAACAGTGACTCTATTTTCTTGCGGGGGAGGGGGGTGAGCTGGAAAAATCTGAAAGAAGTTGGTAACAATTTTTAAAAATATTTTTTTTAGGTTTAGAACTTCGCTTTACAAAGGAAAATTCAAGAGCAAAAGCAAAAAAATTTTTAAATAAATCTAAAGGGCAGCTATCTGAATAAAGGACTGTTTTTTATAATAAAAGATGCTTTGTTGCTTGTATGTATATTGGACACATACAGAGTCTTGAAGCAGGTTAATGCCTATTTCTAGTATAGAGTGCCACAATAACAATAGCAATAGGACTTACATACCGCTTCACAGGGCTTTACGGCCCCCTCTAAGCAGTTTACAGAGTCAGCCTATTGCCTCCAACAATCTATGTCCTCATTTTACCAACCTTGGAAGGATGGAAAGCTGAGTCAATCTTGAGCCAGTGAGAATTGAACTGCCAAATTGCTGGCAGCCGACAGAAGTAGCCTGCAGTATGGCAGTCTAACCACTGCGCCGCCACGGCTAATACAAGCCATGTTCAGAGGGCCAAGAGACACAGATGGAGGCACAAGGACAGGTGCTTAGGGGCAAGTTCACAGCAGTGCAGGGAATTCAAAATCTCTCACATAAGCACCTTTCAAAGCTGTCTGATTCCACAAGAGCTATAAAAACAATGTATTCTCAGTTTAGAAGTATTTTAAGAAGTCAAGGACTCACTTCTCATAGAAGCCTGTTGAATGTCCTTGAAAATTAATGAAAAGCATCTCACCGTGCTTCATCCGGATGATCAAAACTTTGCATTAGTGCACCACTGAAGAGATGCCAGAAACCCAACCCTTGATGTCACCTAATAGGCATCCAGGTTTTGCAACCCAGCTCTAATAGCTCAAAAGGTACAAAATAGCAGCTACAGAAAGCTTGCTGGAGACGAGGAGAGGGAGAGAGAAAAAAGATACACTAATGAGGTTTAAATCAAGTTTTCATGACCAAAATCTCAAGCAGCAGTACAGGAGGAAGGAACATTGTGCTGTGTTTTAATGGTTTCAGGTTGCCAGATGCTACTTGGATTGTTCTAATACAAGGAAGAAGAGACTAGGAAGAACGAAAAAGAAAAATGAACAGGTCAGTCCTTGGGGAGAGCATTATGTATGGATGATTCTGGGATCAGGGAATGAAGAAGGGTATTCGGACAGTTCTTTGGGGAACTTTGACGATGGAAGAGCCATATTCAGTCTGGATCTGGATTGCCCTGGCCCTAAAGCTCCAATCCTGAATTAGAGTACTACAGCTTTACAACTATACAGCAATAGAAAGTGAGGGAGCGGTCAAGAAAATATTTCTTTAACTTCAGCATCTCTGGCAGGTTCCCTTTCCATTCAGAATTCAGCTAGTCCAATGCAGAGGTTGGAAGTCATCTTTGGCTGCAATTTGCTACATAGGGCTCTGCTTATTCTCAGTTGGAAAGCTTTCTTAGCAAATATTTCATCTTATCTAGTAGTGGTTTGGGTTTGCTGTTTTAAGAAATTTATACTTGAGTGGAGTCTTTGTTCTGGTTTGGGATTACCTCTAGACCTGTGTGATTTTTGTGTTGTCAGCTGTGTTTGGCAGCTGAACTCATTTGTTTGGCAGCCATGTGCTTGAAATCACACCAAGATGATCTTCCTGTTTGAAACACTGAAGATCTATTGAGCTTGTGAGCAAGTTATTTGTGCATTGGCAGGAACTCCTGGTTTACTCGGTTCAAAAAGCAGCCTTTCTTCCTTTTTGTAGAAATCCAGTTTTCATAAGATCATCTTGTAGGTCTTTTAAATGACGCAGACAAACAAGCCTTGACAGCTGTTGCAGTTCTCCCTCTGAGCAACTATTCTGGTCCTTTTGCAGATCGCCCAACAAATGCATGCAAGATGAAGCAAAATGTTAGTTGGTGAATAGATCACATCTTCTTTGCTGGAAGAAGCATTGCATGTTTTCAGGTCAGGGACAGAGAGGATTATTGCTTCAATCTACATTTGAAGGATCAATGAGTAGAAATAATAGTGGAAACTCTGGAAGCCCCCTTGGTTTGACTGAGTCTTCCACCATAAAAGAAGATCTAGCAATGGTCTTCCCTTGTGAAAAATCTATTGAATCTTGAACCACCACCCCAAAAGATTGAAGACTGAAAACGCAGTACCGATAACAATTGATGCTAATTTTAGAATGACTGATATAACTTTCAAATGCATACTAGGTGGAAGATCTTTTTTTAAAAAAATCGTAGGTGTTTTTGCATAGAGGGAATTAATTTCTTTGGCATGATGGACTGTATGTTAGTGATCAATATGCACAAGTTTTCTAATTTTTATATCAGTTTGATTTGCTATTGGGCAGATGTTTACATTTCTGTATATCACTCAATTTATTTTTTTTAAATAAAGACTTTAATGAAAATGTTTGGAAACTATTGTGGCCGATTTCCAATTTAATTTGCTCCAAGCACACTCTCAGTCAATCCCTATGAGCATGCATGCCACTCAGATCAGCTATCAAAATTATATATAGTAGAGAGAAAGAGACAAATGAATAGGTAAGAATTTATACTATCTATAAATCAAACTCACACAATATTTTCCAATAAACAATACTATTGTTTATGGTACAGTATTGTTATGGTACAATACTCTACCATAAACAATACAATTAGCAGGGACAGCCCCACAAGGAGTAGCCTTTGGTTGTTCCAGTTTTAATCCTTATATACATAATTAAGAGCCTTGGTGGTGCAGCGGACTAAGTGCTGTTATGTAGCACTTAGCTGCCAGCTGCCTGCAATTAGTGCGAGTTCAAATCTCACCAGGCTCAAGGTTGACTCAGCCTTCCATCCTTCCGAGGTAGGTAAATTGAGGACCCAGATTGTGGGGGCAATAAGCTGACTTTGTAGAAGTCCTAATAAGCAGGTATATACAAAAGAATGAAGGCTATTGCTATAAGTGCATTGTAAGCCACCCTGAGTCTTCGAGGAGGGTGGCATATAAATTGAACTAATAAATAAATAAATAAATTAGCAGAACAGAGGACACCAAGGGATCCTTCTTCTAATCCAGGGGTGTCAAACTCACGTCGTCACAGTGGCATCGTGTGATGTATCGGGACTTTTTTCCTCTTTGCTAAACTGGGCATGGGCGTGGCCAGCATGTGACGCATCCAGCCTGTGGGCTGGGAGTTTGGCAGCCCTGTTCTAATCAGCATCATGGAAGAAACAGTTTGGAAGACAGGGACGGTTTCTCCAACAAAGACAATAGTTTGGTTTTATGGAGATATTTTTTGATTAGCAACTTCAAATAATTATCCAAAATCCATAACTGCATTGCAAACTGTCATCTTTTCCAAGACCAGAACCCTTCATTAGCAGTTATAATTTGGAATGGAGAAAGAAGGTTAAAACCTCAAAATTAGGTGTCACACTACGACTGTGACATAAGTAACTTCAATTGAACTGGTGGTAGGTTCTGTGCATATTGGATTATACCGGTAAATTAAACAGACAATATATGTAAAATAATATATATAGATACAATAATATGTATAACAGATAAAGAAATATATACATAAATAAGGAACAAGGGAACCACAAATATGTAAAGACGGGGAGGGGAAAAACGTGAATTTTAAAAGAAGACCGATATGAAACTGTTGTAAAATGGAAATTTATGTTTTGTGTTTGTTTCTGTTCTTGTTTTTAAAGAGAAAAAATAATAAAAATTATTTATTTTTTAAAAAAATTATTGGCACAATAGGATGGCTTTAACTTTAGTCTTGAATGGAAATTTGTTGATCAGTGACTAAAATTTGATGGTGGTGATGAAGAAGGGGAAGGGGAAGGGGAAAAAGGAGGAGGAGGAGGAGGAGGAGGAGGAGGAGGAGGAGGAGGAGGAGGAGGAGAAGAAGAAGAAGAAGAAGAAGAAGAAGAAGAAGAAGAAGAAGAAGAAGAAGAAGAAGAAGAAGGAAAGAGAAAAAATAGAGAAAGAAAAATTAGATGATAGACAGACAGATGGATAGACAGATAGATGGAGGGGGAGAGAGAGAGAGAGAGAGAGAGCAATTAGAGCTATCTTTTTGGAGAAAGAAGTAATGGCTGAAGCCTATCATTCCGGGAACATAAAAATGGTTGTATTTGAGATCTGCCTCTTGAGCAAAGCACACATACTGCATTTCTGGATAGGGAGTAGAAAATGAAGAGAAAAATGACAGTCTTTATATTAGCAACACTAGAGATTAATTACAATTATGTGGGCTCTTCCCCCTCCCCCCCATGAACTTTCTGGAAAGATACTGCTGCTTCCTATTCCTATTCCTGTAAGTGAAAGACACTCTGATTTTTTTTTTTTATTGATTAAAGAGGATAGCATAGAATTCAGGATATAAATAAAAATCTCACTGCCATCCGTGTATTTTTCTATAGAGATTCTAGGTTTTTTGTCTTGCGTACAAAATTTTGATGAGATTTTCAACTCTGCCTCTGCAGTTAATTATTGGCCACAGATTATTTGCAACAGATCCTTTATTAATAGCTACTTTATTTAATGAAAGCAACATTTTGATTTCTTCTATATTTTTAAGGGAAGGTTTCATACTATAGTTTTGATTAATTGAAATAATCTGTGTATCTTTTTTAAACAACCATAATACTTTGTATCAAAGAAGAACAATACTTTATATATCTGAAAAGAAAACTAATTATTCCCAACTAATTTATCCTAAAAAATAGGGAACTCACTTTGGATTTAATGAGAACATAGTCATAGAGACAGATAAATAAGTTTTATTATTTGATGTCCCCCACCTCTTTTTTTAAAATCAGGATTATTTTATAGCTATCATCCTTTGCAGTAAATATGGTGCATTGTAAAAATCAATATGCTAGTTTATAAAAAAAAGATTTATAAGCAAATAGAGTAGACCTTCCTTCAAAATAAAAATTGCATAGCAACAGAAGTAATATGAAGGCAATTAAAAATAAGTCTTTCTTTTTCCCCCAATCCAATTCACAAACCAATAAATATAAAGAGCCTGCATTTAAACAGTAACTGTTTAAAGTCCAAAGGATTTGCATGACATTGACAGGTGCCAGTTCTTAGTTATAATGAAGCCCAAATGAAGGGATGGGCATTATCACATCACAATGCAAGCTCTTGCATCACAGTTTGCATGGCAACACATTTGCTCCATCTTGGTAGGCCATTGGTGACATCTTAAACAGTGCCCTGTTTTGAGTCCTTCAGTAATATGGAGGGGATTGTTTTATGGACTAGACTTAATTGTGTGCTTGCTCTGTAATTTGTGATGATTTTTTTTTTGGTTGTAGATACTAAAGCAACTGTTGATATTCAGAATTGGCAACACTGTTTAATTGCCACAAGGTGTAGTAATGACCCCTAACTAGGATGAACTTAAAAGGGAATTGGATAAATATAGGAAGGAGATTCTATCAATCAGAATAGAGCTGGAAGCGACCTTGTAAGTCTTCTAGCTAGTCCAATCCCCTGCTCAAGCAGGAAACCCTATACCATTTCAGATAGATAGTTGTCCAGTATTTTCTTAAAAACCTCCAGTGATGAAGCACCCACAACTTCTAAAGACAAGCTGGTCCACTGGTTAGTTATTCTCACTGTTGGGAAGTTTCTCCTTAATTCCAGTTTGTTTCTCTCCTTGATTAGTTTCCATCCATTGTTTCTTGTCTTCAGTCGCAGCAGCAAATGTAAATGTTAGCTGCAATGGAACAATAATGGGAGAGGAATATATCCCCAACTTTTGCTAGAGAGCATCTGAGATGCAATCAATTAGCCACTGTGAGAAACAAATACTGAACTAAGATGGAGTTTGGCTTGATCCAACAAGCTCTTCTTGAGATCTTTTCTGCCAGGTTTTAGACAGCTTATTTATATGCCCACTAATCTTAGGGGAAGACCTGTAGCTTAGTTGTCTGCAAAAGATCTCCAGTTCAACCAGAAGCAACTCCAGATGAGACTTAAAAAACATTGAAAACCCATGGAGAACACCTGAAAGCCCACCGAGCAACAGCGTACCATCATTCATGTCAAAGACAAAGCAACAGAGGATCCAGGAATGTGGGAGAAAGTCTGCCATAGCTACAAGTGCTTTAGATGGTATAGACTTGAATCCCTAGGTTCAAGCTCTGACAAATCTCACATTCCACCTCATCTACATTAAGGAACGGATCTGTCTTCATCCCTCTATATGTTGCTGACACAGCAGTTCTCAAGTGGCCTGATACAGGGTCTTCATGCTTTTGCTCAATTTTGCAATGAGGAGCATCTAGTTATTAGCTATAATAAAACTAATGTTGTTTCTGCTCAACTCCTGGAGAATTAATGGTTCTAGCACTGATCAAATTTAGGTCATGAGATACTAGGGCATTCATTTCAAAGATCTGGCAACCTGAAGCAATCAGCAATGGGAAGTCACAGCTAGGACCCTGAAACTCACAAAAACAATTTTGTGTCCTGCCAATTGTAATGGCAACAACTACTTCCCTGCTGCTGCAAATATTTTCAGAGCCAAGATAATCAGCCATTTGGTTTATTACACACAGATTTGCTACTATGGAGACTTAACTCCAATCGAGACAGATCAATCTAAGTTGCTGAGAGCTCTGCTGTGAAGGCTCACCATGTATCCAATTCCTTGTGGAGGCCCTAATCTGATTTAATTTCTCTGATAACCATGATCTGATTTGCTACCTGAAATATTAACTTATATGGATATTTCTGGTAATGCAGTAGCTTCCCTGATCTTGCAGGATAATTTTATACCTTCATAGATCTACCCCAGTGGTCTCCAACCTTTTTAACACCAGGGACCAATTCCGTGGAACATAATTTTTTCATGGACCGGGGAGGAGATGATTTTGGTTTTGCTCGCTCACCCACCATTCACCTCTAGCTGTGTGGCCAGTTCCTAACAAGCCACGGGTCAGTACCGGTCCATGGCTCGGGGGTTGGGGATCCCTAATTTACAGAACTATAAGCTACCAGTACCAGCCCACCACTGAACTCCACTTGGCCCTGAGAGTACCTGCTCTGCATTGAAAGAAAGGATCCTCAATATTGATATCCAGAAGGATCTCAGTAGAGTACCATTTATGGATTAACAAACCCACTTAGAAGACTTTTCTGACTCCCTAAATATTTAACACATGTTTTCTACCTATTTCATGGAAGAGTATTTTTCCTCATTGTTGTCACATTGTGCTGCCCTCATTGTTACAGGACTGATTTTTAAAATATCCCTGCCCTGCACAGAAATGACTCTGCCTCTTCTTATTGGAAGAAATAGAAACAGCTGTCACACAATGTGGTGAATTGATCGAAGGACACTTTTCCCACCTCATTCTCGTAGCATCTCCAAAGAAGAGAAAACTCTCATACTTTTAGCTGACAGGTCTCTAGATATTTCCAGAAGAATTGCCAAATGTATTGCAATTATTATCGATATTGGATGCTCCCTTGTCTAGCAGTTTGAGGAACTTCATTGCTTTTATATTATCAGGTGAGTAAATATTTTGGTATATATAACTTATTTTATTATTCTCTGGTTACATTTGTCTAGGAATTCAATCCATAAATAAAATGGTACATTACAGAGTAGAAAAGCCAACAGATTATTTGGTGCAGCATATTTCAGCAAACTAAAAAAAAAAAAAGACAGTCACTGTATAGGATCCAATTTGGATCGGTTGAGGTTTTGTCTTCCGAGCTTTCGGATTCGTACTGGACTCCATCCTCAGGGAACTTCTCTCTAGCAGTGTGAGAAGTTCCCTGAGGATGGGCTCCAGCCAGTGGTGGGTTTCAAAAATTTTTGCTACTGGTTCTGTGGGTGTGGCTTGGTGGGCGTGGCATGGCTTGGTGGGTGTGGCACGGGAAGGTTACTGCAAAATTCCCAATTCCTCCTGATCAGCTGGGACTTGGGAGGCAGAGAATAGATGGGGGTGGGGCCAGTCAGAATTTTTACTACCAGTTCTCCGAACTACTCAAAATTTCCGCTACTGGTTCTCCAGAACTGGTCAGAACCCGCTGAAACCCACCTCTGGCTCCAGCATGAGTCCAAAAGTTCAGAAGACTAAACCTTTGGTACTGGTGACTGACCGACATTGGATCCTGTAACATTATCCTGGGACACGTATATTTGTCTTCATTTGTGAGTCACAGCACAGCTTGGAGTTTCCTGGTTCTTTAATGTGGAAAATCCCTGTGATTTTTTTTCTCTCTCCCTGATCCTAAAAATTTCTCCAAATGTCAGGACGTGGCACATATATCCACTTCTTATCCAGAATACTTGTAGTTTTGTACAGTACTATAAGGTTTGTGATATGTAGGTGTTCCAGATTTGCATTCATTGTTGAAATCCGCAGTGTTGCTAGGATTGGATGTCAAAGATAAATTTGAAGACCTATAGCCACAAGTGAACATGAAGTGATAATGGAACCCTCGGTTGGGCCAACAATATTTGAGTTGACATAGGCTTGTAAGGCCCAGCAGCACTACTAGTGTTTACCACTGCAGCCTTGTGTTCTTAGTTTTGAAGTCATGTCCAGTCGCTAGCTTAGTATTCCTCTCATCACTGAAACTCATTATGTGCTTTTTACTTTAGAAAAAAAATTAGATTTTCCTGCCACAAAATGGTGCTTTTATTTTCAAGTAAAATCTGTGGCTGCCCAAAAGCTTTTCCTTCAGCATAAAATCTCTGAATCCAGAATCTAAGATTATCTTGCTGCACCATTAATTACAATACATGGAATCATTTGGCAATATGCCAACTACATTATATGGAATTAAAAAAAACCAACCCTGATCTGTATATTACTGGGGGTGGGGGTGGAGGAAATTAGTGTAATTTGCATTTGAATACAAACTTAATTAGTATAATATTTTGAAACAACACTTAAATTCAAATTTAGTATCAACTCATTAAAATATATTGTTTTCCAAAATTTTGCAATACAATTTGGAGATTTTAAAAAAGTACAATAGGTCCACCTACCTTTTTCAGATCAACCAACTGATTTGGCATTGACCATAACTGTGCATATTATGGAAAGCTCCATATGTACATTCATGAAAATAAGGAAGAAAGTGCATTATGTTAGAAAAAACAATATTTGTGACACTGTATTCATTAGTCAAGGGTTTTTCAGAAGGTACTTGCGTGGCCAATGTACAACATAATATGAATTTTAGTCTGGCAAAACTCTTCTCAAGTTCAACAAAGCAAATGTGACATATTCATAAATATCAAAAAGAGCAAGAAACCAAAGTCGACAACCATTTATCCTGAACACAGTCATGGTTTCTGGGGGAAATGCTACTTGGAGATCTCTTTGTTGTAATCCTTGCTTTACATGAATGCTTGCATTTACAGTCACACCGTGTTATTTGTAGCACCATTAAATATGTTATTGTTTTGCTGATTGTGTGCGATTAAGAGACTTCAACTATTCAGAGCAGGGGTGGGTTCTAATTTTTTTTTACTACCGGTTCTGTGGGCGTGGCTTATTTTGTGGGCATGGCTTGATGGTTATGTGACAATTATTTAGGATTTAGCAGAGGTACTGGTCTACCAGGCTTTTAACTGCTTGCAGAGCTGTACCGATCTACCCATTTATTTTTGCAGGCGCTGGTCTGCCCATTTATTTTTACAGGCACTGATCTACCCATGTATTTTTGCAGGCACTGGTCTACCCATTTATTTTTGCAGGCACCGGTCTACTCATGTATTTTTGCAGGCACCGGTCTACTCATTTGTTTTCTTTTACCACTGATCAGCTGTAGGGCGGCCCTTTGAAGCCCCACGGCAAGAATTTAAACAGTTTTTCCCCCTCTAGCCATCAGCTGGGACTCAGGAGGCAGCAATAGATTGGGGCCAAATCAAAGGTAAGAATAACGCAGGGGGGGGCAGAACCGGTTTGGTGATGTCATATCGTCACTGCTACCGGCTCGGCGGAACCGGACGGAACCTGGAGGAACCCACCACTGATTCAGAGTGGCTGAACCCCACGCATGAACAAAAGCAGTGGATGCCAATAGCAGTGGTTGATGTTCATTGGAAAAATAATCATACGTGGTTTGGGGGGCGGGGAAACCCTCAAGTCTTGATTCTTAAGGCTGAAAACATAATAAATGTCTTAAAAGTTTCAAAGCGACAGAAATCCACTTCATCCCATGTTTTAGCAATCCATTTAACAAAAATTGATTCTTAACCTGGTGAGATTCAGAAGCTAAGATAGTGCTTGATAGAAACACCTTGCTCGTTCTTCCAACATTAAGGTTAGATTTTGGACTATTGCCCATTGAAATTTTTGACTTTTTATACATATTTATTACAGTATTATAATATTATGTATGAAGCATTTATTAAGAGAGCTCATAGGAATTTTGATTTTAAAAACTGAAATTTTTAGAAGAGCGCTCATTGAAATCTAGAGTTTTGAAAATAGAGACATTTTCTGACAGTGAGAGAAATTTATCAATGGAATAGCTTGCTTTCTGGGGTTGTGAATTCTCCATCACTGGAGGTTTTCAAAAATAGACCGGACAACCATTTGGCTGGGATTGTGCTCCTAGGTTGGACTAGAAGACCTCCAAGTTCCTTTCCAGCCCTATGATTCTATGATGTTCCAAATCAACGACATTCTGTTTCTGAAGATTTTATTTGGATGACATACACTCGTAGGTGCATCTGAGGACGTGCTGAAATCTCACGCTGTGATTCACTCCGTGTTAGAGAAATCGAGAGACAGAGTTTTCAGCCCACCACAATCAGCTGTTCCCATCTGCCCTAGAAAGTCCTCTAACCTTCCACAGCAGATTTCAAAGGTGCCTCAGGAGACGTAAGAGATGGATTGGAAATTACCTTCCCCAGCACCACTGAGTAAATCAGCTCCACAAGGGAGAGAGGGATGTGGAGAAATGACATTCAAACTCATCCTAATGTATCCTGGGGAAACGGGGGTGGGGTGGGGAAGCATATGAATACTAGATGTTGTGCTTCAATAGTAGACATTGTATGGGGGTATATCAGTGGTTATCTCTACAGCGATGCATGGGTTAACATTTGTTCACCTTTCCTGAGCAATAAAGGTTAAAAAAAAATAGTCTATGAATAATCGAATGATGAATGGCAAGGGATCTCCTTGAAAAGAAAGGAGATTTCTAGAACTATTTGGTGGAATGAAGATTTCTTCGTGGGCAGTAGCCATGTTTCTGTTTAGTTATAAGTTATTGGAATAAGTCAGTACGTTGCTTGGCTATTGTTTTCTTCAGAAACAATCTAAACATCTAAACATCATAGGAATAGGCAAATGATTTTATGATTTTTTTTAATCCCAATTTATAAACTCCAGAGAAATAATATCTGCTTTTGTCAACCCTTCAGGATAATCCAAGCAAGAAATCAATACAATGAATACAGGGAGTCTTTGACTTACAACAGTTCATTTAGTGACCGTTCAAAGTTGCAACGGTGTTGAAAAAAATGACTGATGATCGTTTTTCATACTTACGACCGTTGTTGAATCTTCATGGCCATGTGATTTACATTCGGATGCTTGACAACTGACTCATATGTATGATGGTTGCAGTGTCCTGGGGTCACACGATCACTTTTTGCGACCTTCTGAAAGCAAAGTCAATGGGGAAGCCAGATTCACTTAACAACAGTGCTACTAACTGCAGTGATTCACCTAACAAATGTGGCAAGGAAAGTTGTAAAATGGGGCAAAACTCACTTAACAACATAAATTTGGGGCTCAATTATGGTCATAAATTGAGGACTACCTGTGCTAACACTACCTTTATTGTAAGGTTATAGTAGCAGAATCCTACAGGTCTGAAAATGCATCTCTCTTCTCTTTGCTTTTACTTTCCAGGAGATTAAGGAGGGTCCGAAGTGCCTTCAGACTTACAAAACTGTTACTATAACCTTGTTGTCAGGTTCCAAGTAATGCACCCATTACAAATCAAACTCTGAGGCATTCCTTTTCCTCAAAGAACAAATTTATTTAGATATATCATCTTGGCCCAACTGGTGGAAAGCCAGTACTGAAAGTTCCCGCGCTTTCCACCCCAATATAAGTAATAGTTTCTCAATTTTCCAAAACAAACTGTCACATTGTCCAACCAAGATGAGAGCTGGTTGCTTGGCGACTTCTCTCTCCCTCCTCTGGTCAGCCAGCTGTTGGAACGGAGTTGACTCACAGGCTAGCTATGTTGTTTTGGCTGAAGGCTCTATCTTCCTCGGCTTTCCCCCCTTCAGCTCCAAACTGTGTCAAACTGAATTCATGTCAGAGTACCCAAGGATACAAACAATCCCACACCCCAATCAAATTCAGGCTTGACACTTGTAATAATAGTAGTACTAGTACATGTAACTTTGGTTTCCTAGTCTGGTCTACATTGACATCGACTGACATCAGGAAGGACAATCGTCATGTATTTTCCTCTTTTTACTTTTACTGTTATTATCTCTTCCTCCTGAGGTCAGATACGTGTGGATGCAGCTTTTCTACTAGTTGACTAGTCTCATCTGTATTCCATGAAAACACATTTGCTGGTCCTTTTTAACAAAGGCACCCTCCCCTAGGTACAGAGACAAAACCTATTCTCGTTTGATAGTAGGCTTTCCTATTTGATAATATTTGATCATGGGCTTTCCTATTTCCCTGGTTTGACGTTGCTTTATTACTTTAGACTCTTGTATTTGGGAGGGGGGGAGGTATTTCGTTCCTAGGATCAAACAGCAAATCTTTGGTTTGGTGAGATCGCAAGTGGTTGCCATGGAAATAATGGGGATTTTTGCAAATGCGCGTTTACATCCACTGACCGTTCAGAGTAGGAGCCCTGTTTCTGTGGGATATGTTTAATGATGGCATAGAAGAATATCCTAAATAGGCTTTCTCTCTGAACCTTGGGGATCCCCTACCAGACATTCATTGTCTGTCTTCCTCTCAAGTCTCTTTCTCTTCTTCCACAGTTTTTGGCTCTGTGCTGTGACCATAGCAACTCCTATAGCCAATACAAGGCCAGGTGGCTGCTTCGTGGCTGCTTCAGTCGTTCAGACAAAAATCACGCCGTTTCTTTCCTTGCTACCTCTAGTATAGACAGGCAGAGGGTTTTTTTTTTTTTTGCTTGCCATCTCCATTAACATTTTCCCCTTGCATCTGTGCTGTACAATTATTTTATCTGGGGAATGTGGTGCCGAGAGACATCAGCTGGGTTATAATTAGCTTTGTGCCGGCAGTGCTCAAAAGCTATGGTACTGACAAGTGGCACTCAGGGAAGGTGTAAAATAATTTCTTCCTGTACACTGGAAAGCAGTGAAGGAATAACTACTTGTGCATTGACTGCCGGGAATGGCTCATAGAAGGATTCTGGTTGATCCCCTGACTTTATATGAATAAAGGGCAGGGGTGGAGTGGGGAGAAATAACCATTATTGTGATATTAGCAATCTTTTTTTTTTGAAAAAAGTTTTTTATTTTTATTTTTCATCATCATGTTTAAATGTACAGTCTTTTATCCATCCTATACATGGTTTGTTCATCTTCTTCTTTAACTTCCATTAGGTAATTAATTAATTATTTGTTCAGGTCTGCTCTTTTACCATTTCCTTCTTTTGTTTTACTACAACCTTTCCTTTTTCCCTTCCCTTCTTTCTCCTCCTTTCTTTCTTCTTTCCTTATTCCTCCTCTCCTTTCCTTTCCTACTTCCTTTCCTCTTTCCCCTCTCCTCTCTTCTTCCTCCCCTTCTTACCCTCTCTCCTGCTCCTTTCCCCTTCCTTCTTCCTCTCCTTTCCCCATTCTTCTTTTCTCTTCTTCTCACCTCCCAACTCCCCTACTTTCCCCTCTCTACTCCTCCCCTCTTTTCCATTCCTTTGTTGTTTCCTTTTTTAATTCAATCTGAGATGGTATTCGAGCAGACCCGATTTCTTTTTTTTTATATTTGAGATGTATTTAGCAATCTCATCCTCTCTTTTTTTAATAAATTTTTATTAGTTAGAGCAGACCCGATTTCTATTTACATACGTCTTCATTTCCAATTTCATTTTTTATTTACTATTATTCCTCTAGTATTCCTGTACATTTTTTAATCAATCCATGTATCATCTGGGTATAACATTTGTGCTATCATCTTCAAAGTTTACCATTATTTCTTAAGATATATCTTTCCTTCTTTCATTTAATTTTAATATACTACAACATATTCATCTCAAAGTTCATGTCTTTATCCTGTTTATTATCTATACTCACTTTCTATCCATTGATAAAATTTCCCCCAAATGTTGTAATACTCTGATTCTGTTTTCCCTTTAATTGCCGTGATATTAGCAATCTTGACTCCATAAAACAACTGGCCTTGAGCATAGCTGGAAATCAATGATTTGCATCAAGAAGCATTGCTTTTTTTCAAAATGAAAACATTTATTTAAGAAGATTTTTCATTATTTCCTTATGTGTAGGGTTCCTTGTGCACTTTTATGGGTTGTGTATTTTTTTTTAAAGGTATATGTTCTATTGAGGCTTTTGTGTAAAAGGCAAACCATCTCAGAGACTTCAATAACTGTGGCTGGTCTTATTAATACAATCCTGATAAGTACTTGGGTACTCTATTACTAGATGATGCTTAAATCAGTGCTGAAGTAGACAGATGGCAGTTTTATTGGACTGTGGTTTGCAATGTGAGGCCACAGTCTTATACACACTTTCCTGGGAGTACGTGCCTCTGAATATAGTGAGGGGTTTTTTAAGTAAATAAATCTTAAATAAATAAGATTTAAGTAAATAAATAAATAAATTTTTTAAATAAATAAATAAAATAAATTTACATATCCTGTAAATGGAACAGCTACACCCCACTGCACAACTGCCATGATGAGATTTTTTTGCTTTAATAGTAGAAGGATGCAAAAATCTGTCTTCTCTCTCTTTTACCCTTACCGAGAACCTTAAAACGAGGCATTAAGAGCAAAATAGTCTCAAGAAGCACATGTGTGTCCGTGCGTGTATGTGTATGCAACAATTAGAGGCATTGTGTTTTGCAGGACCTCTTTGAAGCTGTCATCAGTAATTAAGGCAATTACCTAATTTAGAGTGCTATAATTTCAGTAGTTGATTGATTGTTTGATTCTGTTGGCTCTAATTCAGCCCATACAGGATTCTGTGCTGTTGCTATGAAGAGGAATATCAATTCCTGACAAGCATTCTCAAAATCCCACTTTCCCCCCAAAAAGAGAGACACAGATCCGTGCTTGCATGTACTTTCACCCACCTACATTATAGTCTGCTGCGGGAACTGATGGCGCATGAATTCCATGACTGCCCTTCTGTGCTTTTGCTGTTGCCAAGGGCCAGGCTTACAGCAGTCGAAGAGAATGCAGGTGCCAAGGCTGCCTAAGGCCTGCTTTAGAAATTGGCAACGCAGTGGTTGCTATAAAGCTGGCGCAAGGCAGGAAACATTAAAGTTGTAAAATTAAATAGCTAATTACAGGCCCTAGGTCATCTCTCCCCAGCCTTTGCAGCTTAGTGGCCCAACTGGGGGGAGTGGGCACAGGGGAACCGGCCAGGTAAGCAGAGGGGCCTGGTGCACATGTGCACACACCTCCACTCATTCAAGAGAGAAGAGAAGCCTTTGAGACACGGTTTCATGCTCCTTCAGGCTTCTCCACGCCAAAAGCTTTTGAAAAGGGATAGAAGGCCTGAACCAGTGAGAGATCACTCTCTCTGTCCGTTTGCAAAGGTTTTGGCGCTGAGAAGAGAAGCCTTTGGAGGGGGGGTGATCTCATGCTCCTTCAGACTCACTGAGGCTGCCCAACACACCAAAAGTGAATCGGGTGTCCTGCCTTGGTGAGTCAGCGAAGCTGAGCAGGGCAGGGCACGCTCATCCCACTCAGCCTCTGCTCTAACCACTCTGCTTTTGGAGTATCTGGAGCAGGTAGCTTGGCAGCCCAGCTTGTGGGGGGAGAGGGGAACCAGGCCGCATGAGTGGCGGGCCAGCATGCATGCGTGTGTGCACAGCTCCACTCATGCAACACAGAAGAGAAGACTCTGGGGTGCCACTTGTGCAAGTGGAGATGCGCACACGCATTGGTCCACCTCTCGTGTGGTCCAGTTCTGAACAGGCCATGGCCTAGTAGTGGGCTGTGACCTGAGGGTCGGGAACCCCTGCCCTAGGGGAAATTAACAGTTAGATGACCTTTCCTGTTGTTCCAGGGGGCGGCAACTTTAAACTCTCAAAGAGCCATTTGGACCAATTTTCCAAAGAAAAGAAAACACCGGGAGCCACAAAACCTTTCCGTACCTGACTATTTCCTGAGCAGCCACAAAACTAGCATATATAGTTGACTTAAACATTCTATTTTCTTCTGAAACTTTTCTTTTCCTGGATTTATCCATGGTTGGCTTACCAGGAGTCGAAAAGCTCAATAAATCACGTGCCGGCGGGTGTCAAACATTGGCGGTTGTGATGCATATTTTAAGCGACAGGGAGCCACAGCAGAGGGATGAAAGAGCCACATGCAGCTCCAGAGCCACAGGTTGCTGACCCCTGGTTTAACCAGTCCCTCTAAATCAGCGGTGTCAAACTCACGGCGTCATGGCGTCATCACATGATGTATTGCAACTTTTTTCCCCTTCGCTAAACCGGGCATGGGCATGGCCAGCACATGATGCATACAGCCTGCGGGTCGCAAGTTTGACACCCTGCTCTAAATAATGGAGGAGAAAGATGCTAATGGGAGAGGTGGGAGAAACAATTTTGGGTCTAGCTAATCAAAACAAAGGTGGGTATTTGGAACTAGTAGAGAAAGGGTGTCTGCCTCTGCTGACAGATTACTTACTCACAAGTAAGCCAAAGAGAGAGGACAGGCTGCAGAAGATGGAAAAAATTCTATCAGAATATCCGATGGCAGCTTGACAAAAAGGTGAAAGCTAATGAGAGAATTGTTCTGTGGCTTTGCCTAGGAGTGAATTGAGGCTTGGATAGCCAGAGAAGGAGACTAGAGTGGATGGTTCCTGAAGAAGGAATCAAAAGAGTGATACCTGATATACCTGAGATTCTCTGCTGTGGATGGGGGAGCAGGGAAAAGTATCTCCTAAGTTTCAGAAATGTGCTGCAGAACCCCACGGCTAACAGTGAGTATTGTTGTGGCCCGCCAGCTGCCAGCGGAGCTGGCGCCAGACTTGGATGATGAGGAGGTTGGGGAGGAACTTGGGCCAGTCCTGGAGTCTGGGGAAGGTTCTGATGGATGCTCTGCATCAGAAGCAGCGATAGAGGCAGGGCCATCTGACATTTCCCAGCTGCCTTCGGAGTTGGAGATAAGTGGGGAAGAAGGGCCTGTTCCAGATGCATGCATGTGCAGGAGAGGAGAACAACTGAGGAACAGGAGCCGACTCGGGAAGAAAGGCACATGTGGACGCTGAATGTCCCCTCCCTGGCTGGGGAATGAATAGAAGCAAAAGGGGAGTGGTGGTTGCAGGAGACAACAGTTCGTATTTCTTTCGGAAGATTTGCTTATCGTGGTTCGTGCCTCAGAGACTGCTAGCCAGGAATTAATTGACAGCTTTGTGACTGGAAGCTCTCGGCCTGGCAATTATCCAAGGAATGATAAAGTCTGTTACTGCCATTAACCTTTGGAAGGATTATTGCCTGGATTTTTCTGTGTGTGAATGCCATGAATTCACAGTAGCTAAATAAAGAGAGGTTTTTCGGGACAAGGAGTCGGTTTCTTGGTTCTGCTAAGGTTGGGTCAGAACAAGCATCTAGATCAGGGGTGTGAAACCCATGGCCCGCAGGCCAGATGCGTCACGTGCTGGCCACGTCCACGCATGGTTTAGCGAAGGGGGGGAAAGTCACGATACATCACTTGAAGGCGCCATGATGATGCCATGATGACGCCATGACAACGCAAGTTTGATACCCCTGATCTAGATGACCATCACCCTTGAGGTCAGTACCGTTGTTTAAAATCTGTAATGCATTTGTCTTATACCGTTCATGTGTCTATACCCTGTTTCCTCATGACAGATGTGAACACTATTCACAACAAGAAATTCACAACTAGAAGTGGGAAGCTGGTGGGAAGTTGAGAAACAGACTTAGTTAAAATAAATATTATGGGAGCCGAGCTTTCGAAATCTCAGAGGGGAGGGAATCAGCTCTAAAGCATAAGACCAGTTTCTGTGTTATAGCAGGGACTAAAAATAGATCATGAGGAAAACTAAATTAGATGATATATAATTCTGTGCATTTATGTGCAGTATGTGTTGAGGACATATGTTGGTAGGCATTTTGGAGATCGGTTTTGGAAGTTCTGCTTGTATCCATTCTCCAGTAAGAATCATAAGATTGGCCAGTGAAAAGGTTAGGTCATTCTAGATGTGCCTATCCATCAAATATAGAATTCAATCCCAACTTAATTATGTACGGCAGGGGTGTCAAACTCAATTTCATTGAGGGCTGCATCAGGGTTGTGTTTGACCTCGGGGGGGGGGCTGAGGTGGGTGTGGCCAGCTCAACATCACTCATGTTGGGGGCATCTGTGGTGGCCCAAGTGTTCTGCCAGCGAAAAATGGGTCCCGAGCTCCATTTTCACCTGCAATGGCCTCCTGCAACCCTCTGCCAGCAAAAACGGAGCTCAGAAGGGCCATCCGTGGTCCTCGTGAGCTCCATTTTCGCTGGCAGAGGCACTGCAGGCTGGACCTTCTCTGTTTCCAGGGCAACCCCATGGGCCAGATCTAAGCACTCTGCAGACCGGATCTGGCTCCTGGGCCTTGAGTTTGACACCCCTGATGTATGGTGTTCTCAATTTGGATCTTTAAACCTATTCTTTACAGCCGTACGTTTCTGCTCTTCTTTGTAGAAAGAACATAGATCTTTCTGAACTGATTTTGCCACTGGTTGAAAATGTTTTTTAATGTTTTAAATGCTACAGGTAGTCCTCGACTTACAACACTTCATTTAGTGACTGTTCAAAGTTACAACAGCGCTGAAAAAAGTGACTTATGACCGTTTTTCACACTTATGACTGCTGCAGCATCCCCATGGTCATGTGATCAAAATCCAGATGCTTGGCAATGGGCATATATTTATGATGGTTGCAGGGTCCCGGAGTCACATGACCTTCTTGTGACCTTCTGACAAGCAAAATCAATGGAGAAGCCAGATTCGCTTAACAAGGGTGTTACTAAGACAACCTCAATGTTTCACTTAATAATTGTGGCAAGAAAGATTGTAAAATGGAGCAAACCTCACTTAACAAATGTCTCACTTAGCAACATATATGTTGGGCTCAATTATGGTTGTAAGTAGAGGACTACCTGTACCGGATTTATTTATTGACCGGTCAAAAGTCTATCTTGTACTTTAAGATATTTACAGACATGCTGTTGGAGCACCACATTCTTCCTAAAACTGGTTAAAAAATAATGCATTGTGTACCTCATCAGCATCATGACTGGAGAGCTGTAAATTCTGCTCTTTTGTTTTTCATTGATACTCCTCCTTTCCTAGTGACCTCAGGATGTCCTACTGGGTTGAAGTTGCCCCTACAATACACATTCCAAATTTGCAATAGGCCTGCTGAATCTAGACAGTGATTGCTTTCAGGATTACCCGGTAAATGTTGGATGTTGGATAGGGGATGTTATTCAATCTCTTTTCAGCCAAGAGCCAACAAATTAACCATCCTGCCTTTTGACTGTTACTGTCATTTATTCCTAATAATTGTCTATTACAGTTGTTCTTCATGGGTGGGCTTTAGCCATATGTGTGTGTGTGTGTGTGTGTGTGTGTGTGTGTGTGTGTATTTGTTTTCGTAGATTTTCACGGGTAGAGGTATGCAAGTTTTGGTGTATTCGGATCTTTTCCCGTGTAAGATTGAGAGTATCTTGGCGACGTTTCGACGAGGTTCCACTTGTCATCTTCAGGCTGGTCTCTTCAACTTCGTGCTTGTGCGAGGAAAGCATGATCAGAGCTGCCGTCTCTCTATAAATACTGGTGGGGAGGTGTGGGGTGCTGGCTTTGTTGCTGTGAGCAGGTTGGTTGCCTGTGTTGTAACATCTTGCTTGGTTGATGGAGTTGATGTCTGCAGATTAGTCAGCTGTTTTGTAACATCCTGTGTGGGTGAGGTCCTTGATGTGTGCCCATTAGTCTTTTGTGTTTTAACAACCTGGGTAATGGGCTGTGTGTTAACATCCTGAGTTCTAGTGTTGTGATATCCTGAGTTTTTTTATGTAATGTCCTGAGCAGAATGGCTGTGATGCCACATCCCGGCCTTTGGTTTGGCTCCGAGTTTGAGGTCTTGCCATGTGTTCACAGCGTGTGTCAGTTTCCTTTGTGTGGGGATCAGAGCGGGGTGCAGCAGCTGATGATGCCGCCGTGGTCTGGCTTCTGGATGGTGGTTGTATTTCGTCTATGGGATGGGTTTGGGTTGGAATCTGGTGAGGATGATTGGTGGTGGTGTCATGTGTTATCTTGGGTCCGGACAATACAATTACCAACATAATCCAAAGGGAGACACCCCCCAAGAACCGAGACACAGAACAGGACAACGGCATCACCCTCCTCCCTTACATCAAAGGCACCACAGATAAAATCAGCAAAATTCTCCACAAACACAATATCAAAACAGCCTTCTGCACTGACCAAAAAATAGCCAACATCTTAAGAAACCCCAAAGACAAGATCCAGCTAGAAAACCAAGGAGTCTATGAAATACCATGCAAAATCTGCCCAGCCACATACATTGGACAAACTAATAGAAGAATAAATGCACGCATTGCAGAACACAAGAATGCAGTCAGAAAAGAAGAAAAAACTTTCTCCCTTTTCCAGCACCTTAAAACAACAGGACACGAAATTGACTTTGAAGTAACCAAATTAATCTCCAAAACTGAACACTTCAACAAGAGAATAATTATGGAAGCCATCGAAATAGAGAAACACCCCCATAACATGAATAAACGTGATGATACCTCCCACCTACTGGATATCTGGAAACTAGCCCTAGTCAACAGAAGAGTCCCAGCCACGAAGATTAACACTGGACCCAAGATAACACATGACACCATGACCAATCATCCTCACCAGATTCAAACCCAAACCCATCCCATAGACGAAATACAACCACCATCCAGAAGCCAGACCACGGCGGCATCACCAGCTGCTGCATCCCCCTCCGATCCCCACACAAAGCAAACTGACACATGCCATGAACACATGGCAAGATCTCAAACTTGGAGCCAAACCAAATCCCGGGATGTGGCATCACAGCCATCTACTCAGGACATTACATCAAAAAACTCAGGATATCACAACACTAGAACTCAAGATGTTAACACACAGCCCCTTATCCAGGTCATTAAAACACAAAAGACTAATGGGCACACATCAAGGACCTCACCCACACAGGATGTGACGAAACAGCTAACTAATCTGCAAACATTAACTCCATCAACCAATCAAGATGTTACAACACAGGCAACCAACCCGCTCACGGCAACAAAGCCAGCACCTCCCCACCAGTATTTATAGAGAGACGGCAGCTCCGATCACGCTTTCCTCGCACAAGCATGAAGCCGAAGACACCAGCCTGAAGATGACGAGTGGGACCTCGTCAAAACGTCACCAAGAAACTCTCAATCTTACACGGGAAAAGACCCGAATATACCAAAATTTGCATACCTCTACCCGTGAAAATCTACGAATATATATATATATATATATATATATATATATATATATATATATATAATCTAAAGTATATATATATATACAATATATATATATTGTATCTAAAGTAGCACATATTTACACATTCATTCAAGATATTAAAGACATGCATTAAAAAAAAAAGCCAAGCTTGATTTTTAATTCTAGTTCGATTGTTGAGCTGCAAAAAATACCATTAACTAGCTAAAAAACCCAGCAAGTTGTATTTATAAAAAGCAAAAAGTGAAAGCGCTTTAGCCCTGCAGCAGTGATTTCAGCAACTTTGACAGACAAATGTTTTAGCTTCATTTCTCCCGTCCCTCTGACAGGTACATGTGATAATACTGAAGCCGTGAGAAGAATTTTAATGAGGGTGTCTCGGCATCTCCACCCCTCTCCTCTGTGTGGGAATCAGATGATGAAGCGTCTAGTGGCAAAAGAGCTGATGAGGGCGAGAATATTAATCTGCCAAACTTCCAAACATTTGATTCATAAGAAGCCCAGCCACAGGTGATAGGAAGTGTGGACTTACTGTATACCCTTAGCAAAGGGATATTTCTGGTACTGTGTAATGTTTTCATTTTGGTTATATGCGAGCTTTTGAGTAGGACAAACAACCTCTAGCCTTCGTTTTATAAAAAAAATAATGAGGATCTTTCCATAATTGCAACAACCCCAAAAAGAGAGGTTCAAACAAACCCTATACAGGGTGAATATTGTTTTCCTTTCACCCAGTTTTTACATGCAGATTTCATACAGATCCAACTGCATCCAGTTTTGGTTACCACCAGTGGTGAAATCTAAAATTTGTTACTACCGATTCTGTGGGTGTGGCTTGGTTGGGGGGGGCGTTCCAAGAAGAGGTTGTAAAAAAATGCTTTCAAAAGGCTCTGATGATCCCAGCTGAGTTGCCTGATCGGCAGAGATTTTTTTTCTTTTAAATGCCTCTGCCGATCAGGCAACTCAGCTTGGATCGTCAGAGGCATTTAAAAGAAAAAAAGGGTTTTTTTTCTTTTAAAAGCCTTTGATGATCCCAGCTGAGCCACATGATCATCAGAGGCTTTTTTTTTTTACTTTTAAAAGCATTTTTTCACCCGAAGAAGTTGTAGAAAAAATGCTTTTAAAAGTAAAAAAAAAAAAAGCCTCTGATGATTGTGCGGCTCAGCAGGGCATGGGGTGGGGGCAGGGATTTTTGCTACCGGTTCTCCGAACCACTCGCCTCCATCGCTACCGGATCGGGCAATCTGGTCCGAACCGGGAGCATTTCACCCCTGGTTACCACGTTACAAGATGTTGAGACTTTGGGAAAAGTGCAGAGAAGAGTAACTAAGATGATTAAAGGCCTCGAGACTAAAACATGAAGAACGGTTGCAGTATTTGTGTTTAGAGAAAAGAAGGACTAGGGTTGACATGATAGCAATATTCCAATATTTGAGGGGCTGCTGCAAAGAAGAGGGGGGGTCAACTTATTTTCCAAAGCACCAGAAGGCTTTTAAGGACCTCCTGCTGTGACTGAAGACAAGAAACAATGGATGGAAACTAATCAAGGAGAGAAGCAACCTGGAATTAAGGAGAAAATTCCTAACAGTCAGAACAATTAACCAGTGGAAGAGCTTACCTTCAGAAATTGTAGATGCTTCATCACTGGAGGTCTTTAACAAGAGACTGCACAGCCACTTGTCTGAAATGGTATAGAGTCTCCTGCTTGTGCAGAGGGTTTGACTAGAAGACCTCTAAAGTCCCTTCCAGCCCTATTCACATTCTGAATCATCTATTTTGTTGATATGCCAATGACAAAATACCAGTCTTGGTTGAGTTTGTCAATATGTCATGTCGGGAATGATTATCTATTTGTCTTGCTTTTAGCTACTTAATTAATTAGGCAGTTAATATAAACACTCAATCTCAACCCAGGTCAATATGTGCAATTTTTAACAGCATCTAATAAGGGTTTTTTAAGTTAAATCAAGCTGCGCTGTTTACTAATGGGCAAACACCTATTATTTCAAATATCCTTTCTCAGTGAAGAAACCCGTAATATCAAAACAGAGTAAATAATCACTCCAGTTAGCAGAGTTTAGCCTCAGCCTCTCCAAATATTATGTCACTCAGTTCTTCCAAACTGAAGACTTGTCAAGATTCTTCTTCCGATTAAAACTCACATTTTTTTTTCTACAGAGATAGTGCAAAGTTAACCTGCTGAACTGCTATTGGCTATCATGATTATTCCTGGTAAATTTTTCTGCTGATATGGACCAGATGATTGCATGACTGATGATGATACTCTTGTTCCCCTATTTGGGACAGGAAGATTTTGAAGTCTATATAATTATTCTTTTATTTGCAGAATATCAAAAAGAGCTATAATTCTATTCTTTTAAATTATTATTATTATTATTATTATTATTATTATTATTATTATTATTATTATTATTATTATTATTATTATTATTATTATAGAGGGGAATGGAAATCAGGACTTCAATGTTATGTACTGTTAAGCATGTTCCTTATAATAGTGACTGATATTATGCCTTTAGTATCACAGTGCTTTTAGATCTCCGAGTGACTTGGCTTCCCACTCAAATTTACC